>NC_133620.1:43973284-44199252 GCF_048593235.1 Sminthopsis crassicaudata
ATTTCAGAAAGAAGACATTCAGGGGAAAAAGCATCCTCATGAAAAGCTGAAGTTTAAGTTTACACATTTTTAGAATACTACTTCCATCCTACCAGTCAATAAAAAATAATCAAGAAAAAATGGTAAAAATTATGTTCCTTCTTCTGGGGTCATTTTACACACAAAGTGTAACACAAAGCTAACACAAAGTCTCAGAAAGTTCTAAGAGCAATCTGGAGAAGTGCAAATATGGGGTTTATTTCACCCTCCTAAAATCCTCCATCTCTTGGAAGTCTTTTTAACTAAGCTCATTAAAAATGGAAGCCACATCTCAAGGCCCTACTATCCTAGATCTTAGATAAAACATGACTAGAAAGAAGTATCACAAAGAAAACTTCTATGATACAATGGAAGGAAGACATAAGTTTATTATGTTTATTAAGTTTAATATTTATTACATTTATTTGCATAATGATTGAGTTATACTAGTTGTCTTGGAAGGTCTTTCCACATCTAGCTCCATGATCTTAAGGTTTACAATTGGTCATGGTAGCATGGGAATTCTGTTCAAGAGAAGATTCCTATGGATATTAAACATGAAGGAAACGGATCTGGTGGGATCAAAATGAAAGACAAGTTTCACAAGGCTCAGAGGAAACAAGCAGGTTCAGAATATTAGTATTCTTCTTTCTCTTCCTCTTCTTGATACAAGAAGCTTTAATCTCCATTTCTGACTTATCACTAGCAAATTCTCAAATTCTCACAAGGTTACTCATTTTAACCACAATCTCTCTCCCAAGACTTCTAAAATTCCAATAATTGAAACTTTTTATTTTTGGCATTCTCCTCAAGAAAAGGTTTTGGAACTACTCCCAGGACAGCCAGGGCATGTAGCAGATAGAGCACTGAGCCTGGAGTCAGGAAGATTCATCTTTCTAAATTAAAATTTGGCTTCAGACATTTACTGGCTGTGTGGT
The DNA here is from genome assembly GCF_048593235.1 of Sminthopsis crassicaudata. Classification (NCBI taxonomy): domain Eukaryota; kingdom Metazoa; phylum Chordata; class Mammalia; order Dasyuromorphia; family Dasyuridae; genus Sminthopsis; species Sminthopsis crassicaudata. Next base: position 43,974,241 of record NC_133620.1, read on the forward strand.
CCTGGGGGAGTCACTTAACACCATTTACCTCAGTTTTCTTCATTGGTAAAAATGAACTGGAAAAAAGTGGCAAACCAGTCCATGATCTCCCAAAAAACCCCAAATGGGATCAAGTTGAACAGGACTAAACAACTACTCCTGAACTCTTTATATTCTATAAAACTCTTTCCTTTCACAGTCACAACCAATGTAAATTTTAAATGACCACCAAAAAAAATCAGAATTCGGGTTCTGGAAGGGACCTCTGAGACCTTTCACAATCCAACTTCTCCCGGAATAAGAATGCCTTTCTCCATATTCGGTCATGTGGTCATTTGGCTTTTGCTTGAAGACATCTGACTATATTAAAAGTCCCCACAGGTTTAAGTGGCACAGTAAGTGCTGAACTTGGAGTGAGGAAAAATTGGGGTCAAAATTCTGCCTCAGAAACTAAGCTATATGATCCTTTAACCACTTCAATCACCATTTCCTTATCTGTAAAATGAGGATCATAATAGCACCCATCCCATAAGATTGTTGTAAGGATCACATCAGATGACCAATGTAATGCACTTTAAAAACTTTAAACTGCATGTTCTAGTGATTATTATTATTATTATTATTATTATCCCATCTACCCAAAGCAACTCGTTTAATTTTTGAATAACATTAATTGTTAGGAAGTTCTTCCTTCCATCAACTTGAAACCTGCCTCCTCTTCTCCATCTCTTCTCCATCAACTCATGGCTCCGTATAATAGCAACTATGATTCAGCTGACAGCAGCGCAGTAAGTGTGAAAGACCCTTCTGCTGTTTTAATAAGAAAGAAATAAGAAATGCTACACGGGGGTCAAGTTATTGGTACATAGGAGCCCATTCACCAACAACCTCACTACAAGATAAGATGTCAGAAAGCACAGGAGGTTGAATTCATAAGAGAGTAGGGATGCGGGGTACAGTAATTTATCTCCATTTTTGTGGCATAATATCATGAAGGCTACTTACTCTCTGAACACTAACTGTCAATAGAAATTGAACTGCAAAAACCAGAAAGAGATGGGATAAGAGAAAGGTTGCACACAGGTAGAAAGTAATGGTGCACTGATTAATGCTTTTCTGATAAAAAAAAAAAAAAAAAAAAACCCTACACAATGCCAAAATATCTATTCAATGCTGTTGAAAAATAAGTTAAAGCAGCTGTTTGGCATCCCGTGGCTATGTGAATACATTTTACAATTTTTAAACAGATTATTCAAGCTCTGAGCAGACACTGTTTGAGAAGATGCTTCCCACACTCCTGGATTTTTAAACATAATCTTCACACACACACACACACACACACACACACACACAAATGTACATTCTGTGGAATCCCAAACTCTTTTTCGGAAGCATCTCAAAACATAATAAACTATATAGACTACTCTTATCATCCAGAAAGAAAGCATGGAGCTAAATGAAGATTAATTAATAATTCTGGCTATTATTAAAAATAATCTAGTGATTTTCTTCCTCATCTTTTTCTAATCTGATTCACTTGGAATCAACAATGATTTAGAGAACTTATGACTTCAATATAAAATGTTGCTCCGAATAGGGGGTGGGGTCGTTTGCTAAGAAAAACAGAGTAGAAATATAACTAAAAAATTAACCAAAACTGACCAAATAAACAATGTTCTACAAATTCAGACTTCCCCTTCTCTAAAAAAAGAAAGGTACATTTTTTCACTTACTCTTTGGGGCTAAGGTTATTGAAATCACCTTTTTTGTCACTATCATTTTTATAGCACATATATTAACGCATAATATACTTAATATAATAATAGCTAATGTATATGTCCCTGTTTATGAGTTTCTCAAAATCATCCCCATCTTCATCGTATTCTTCACATCTGCCACTTGTTCCAGGGTAATAAAATTACTTTATATTCATTCATACATACCAAAATTTACAAACCCATTTCCCAGTCAAGAGGCAACTACTTTGTTTTCAAGTGAAATGATCTTTTTTTAATAAATATTCATTTACAAACAAGTAATATGTTCTTCACCATTCTCATCTGAGGGATCTGTATTTAAATCCTGCTTCAACCACTAATGCCCTCCCGACCTTCACAGACTTAAAGCATTTTACAGATGAGGAAACTAGGAACACGAGGGTAAAAATGATTTGCCCAATCACACAGTTAATAATAAGGGCAAAGCCAACAATTGAAACTACCTCCTCAACTCCCACTCCTGTGCTTTTCCCAGTGCTCCATGGGGCCTCTCCTATAATACTTACTTCACGATGAGGTCCACGAGGACCAAACAAAATAACGTACAGAAATCGTTTTGAAAACCTCACTATATATAATTATGCAATCATTCCAAAAAATCCTCAAGGGACTCAAGCAAGCCAACGCTCAGTTGGCTCAATTTAAGCTAAAAGTAATAAAACCACACTTCTTTCTCCCCCAAAAAAATATTAAAGTAAAATTTCTCCTTCAGACTTTCGTCTAATTTAGTCTGGCCATTCACAACTTAGTCAATGTCTAGGCTTCATGGTATGGAATTTATTTACCTTTTCTTCACCACATGAGAAACTCCTTTCTAGGCAAAGAAGTGATCTCACTTCGGGGCATTTCAGTGAAAAGACCCAGAGATCCATTCAATCAATACAAATAACAATATTTCCTAACCCCTAAATCAAAGCTGACACGCTAACTCCTGTGGAATTTTTAGCAGGGTTGTTGAGAGAAACATAGCAGGCGGTGAAATGGTACAATTATTTTCAAAGTCCAATTAAGGCCATATGGCTGATGGGAAGCTTCATAGCTTCCACAGTCTTTGAGACTGCAATGCTAGATGGCACCCCCTCCTCCCCAATTCCCTTCATGAAATGAAAAGAATAACAGACAGTGGCAGGCCTGATGAAAAGGCAGACTCTTACGTAGGAGAAAGCTGGTATGAAAATACATTACCTACGACTAGACCAAAAGCCTGTAAATAAACACCTCCAAGGAAAACACTGGTGGCGGTCAAGGAGGTCCCAATTACTAGGGTTACAAAAGGACACTCGAGTGATGTGGATTATTATAAAAGAAAAGAGAAATTCTATCTAGATGGTCTGAGTCTGAATCATTTACAGCCACGTTGAGGAAAAAGATTGTGGTAAAAATTCTTAAAGGGATTTAAAATATGTTCTTGTACTGGGTTGGTAATTAACTGTCACCCCAGAGTATGTTTCAGTCAGGAACTGAATGAAGAGAAATGCCCCACAAAAGCAGAGCAATGAAATTAAGCCACCCCTTCCATGAGAAAGGAACAAAAGGGACAGAGGAGAAATGTTTAAATCTTCAATTTTACATTTCAGTTTGCATTTTCTTGTCTTCCCAATTTGGGGATGGAGAGGGATCTGCTGTTTACTCATTTATGTAGGGAATCATCAGGTTGTTTTATTTAAAACACACCCACACACATCCCTATGGTCTGAATAGCAATTTCCTTCACTTTTTTGCCCTCCTAAGTGTTTCAGAGACTGAAAAATACTGACAGGATTGTTCTTTGTACGTTAGGGAGTTAAATCCTTGGATGCAATACCATTTTTCACACAGATGGATGTCGGCATCTCCAATGATCTGTACGGCGTTCTATCGCCACAGGAGCACCTGTGTCTTACATTGTCCTGCTAAGGCATTCCTGAAAACACCTGGGCAAGCTGTTTACTTAAAAACTATATACTGGAAGAGATAAGGGATAATTAGCAAATAAAACTATTCCTGGCATTCTCTCGACATTAGTGCGCACCACGCTGGCACCTGGTAAGGGGAGCTGCTAGATGTGATAATTCCAATTTACACATTCAGCACAACATTCTGTCTGCCTGTCAATTTGAAACAGTTTCATATTCAGTGATAACACAGATACCCCAAAAGAATGCGATGCTGAAATGCTGACATGGGTTTTCAATGTAGCAGGCAGACCCTCTCCCCTGGACCAGCTGCAGTTACCTTCTTCACTAGGAGGACAACTGGTGGTTGAGCGGTTCCTTTTTTCTAACATCCTCTCTTCCCCCCCCAAAAAAAAAATTAACAAATTAGACTTTCACTGGGGAAATCTCAAACATCAAGTCCCTGAATAGACTAAATACAGATATAATTTCTTAAATATTTTGCACAGCAAGGAAAATAATTTAATGAAGTAGGATTTGCTATAATTCTTTTTTTCTCATTGTGCAGTACTAATCAGCTCCCAAAATTATCTAAACAGACATTTTCCTCCCTAAGTTGTCAAAAATAGAAACACAAAATATAATGTGTGTGTTTATGGTAAATCATGAAGATATCTGAATATATATTTTTAAAAGGAATTTTTTTTTAGGGTTTTATTTGCCATCTAAAAATTCATGTAGCTTTTATTGTCCCTCCTATACAGTTTCAAGTAACTATACTCTAAAGAAACATAAAAATCAAATTCAGGAAATGTATTATTAAGAAGACTTGGTTACAAATTAAGACCATTTTACTTACACTCAGAACAATCCCTTCACTTTTTAAAAGAGCCCAGACAACTATAATATAATAATTAGATTTGTGTTTTTAAACTAATATACCAAAAAATCATTCATCAAAAAAAGTTATTCTGTATTAAATAAAAAAATCACAATAGGAAGTTATACCCTTATTTTCAATAAGGCTATCATTGATAAAAAATTTTTTAAAACACTGGCACCTTCTATACTGGAAAAAGTTTGAGAGGAAAAGGGGAGACAATCCATACAGGAATTTAAACACAGTCTCCCCCAAAAGAAGAGAACCCTTAGTGAATAAGCAGGATAATAATGCCTTTATTCTGGTTTGATCTGGTTTTTAACAAATATGCCATAAAATGCATGAGGAGCTAGCCACAGAATTAGGAAAATGTAAATTCTCATACTGCACTGTCAGATGTGTTCTAGCTGAGTGAGCTTGAGCACATCACTTAACCTCATCTGTAAAATGGGGACACTGAAAGTAACTCCCTCCCTCCCTCCCTGGAGAGGGTTGTTAAGGGGAATCAGGTGAGATTGTAATTGTAAAGCATTTAGTACTATAAAAATAATAGTATTATTATTGTTATAATTTTTATTGTTACTTCATTGGTAGAGAAAGTTTCTTTTTTTGATTTTTCAGGTTTTTTCGCTAATATTTCATTTAGCCAAATACATATAAAGACGGTTTTCAATATTCATTTTTGTAACATTTTGTGTTCCAATTTTTTTCTCCTTCCTCTCTTATTTGCCCCTCCTTCCCAGTACAGCAAACAATCCAAGTAAGTTATTATATATGAACAATACTTTTATGATATTTTCATATTTGTCATGTTGTGCATGAAAAATCAGACCAAAAGGGGGAAAATCAGGAGAAAGAAAAAACAAACAAAAAAAGATGAAAATGCTATGCTTTGCTCCATATTCAGTCTCCATAGTTCTCCCTCTGAATGCGGTTGGCATTTTCCATCCCAAGTCTTTTGGAATTGCCTTGAAAAGAGTCAAATCCATCACAGCTAATCATCTCATAATCTCCGTTACTGTGTACAATGGTCTTCTCACTTCACTCAGCATTAGTTCATATAGTTCTTTCCAGACTTTTGTGAAAACATCCTGTTCATCATTTCTCATAGAATAAATATTCCATTATACTCATATACCATAACTTATTCAGCCATTACCCAACTAATGGGCAATCAACTTAGTTTCCATTTCCTTGCCACAACAAAAGAAGCAGCTACAAACATTTTTGCACATATAGCTCCTTTCCCGCTTTTATGATCTCTTTGGGATATAGACCCAGTAGTGACACTGCTGGATCAAAGGATATGCACAATTTTAGAGCTCTTTGGGAATAGCTTCAAATTATTTTCCAGAATGGTTATATCATTTCACAACTCTACCAACAATGCATTAGTGTCAATAAGGAGAGTTTCTTGACAAGAAATTCTCTATAATCATTGAAATCACAGGTCTGATGCCAGACTTCCTTTCCAAAAGGAATTAATAACATAAATATGAATGAAAGATCAGCATTACTTTGCTTAAATCCAAAGAAAAGTCCTAAGAAAACTGGAATGAAGCTGTAGAAAGGCAAATTCTAAGGTTAATGTGAGGAAAACACTCTAACAATCAAAGCTATCCAATATGGGCTAGACTTTCTTAGGTGAGCTCCTTTCAAGTGGGAGATTTAATGTGAAGACTAAGTCACATATGCTGGAGAAGACAAATATTGTTCAGGTAACGGTTGAACAAGACAGTCTCTAAGATTCCTCCAAGGCTCTGAGAATTTGTTTTTTTAAATAGCATATGAACTGACTGTGAAAAAAATTTCAAATGAGGACTTTTAAGAAATACATAAATTTAGCTGTGCAATGGCACCGTCAATAAGTAAATATAAATTATTATTACTTTGAAGAACAATATCTATTTGAACGTATAATTTTTGATGTATTTAAAATGCTACACATCCACATCTATAACCAGCCAATACTTTAACACAAAACTGTGAGACAATATTAGCAAAATCTCATCCAGAAAAATCAAAATTATGGACTTAGTTTAGTGATAAACCACTTAGGTTTTGTTTGCTTTTATATTATTAAATATATCTTTACAAAATGTGTTAAGTAGAAAAGAAATCTATAACATAATATTTACAATAAAAGGGATAAAAATACTTTCAAAAAGATTTATGAATAATTTAAATGTTATTTTGTACTTATAATTTTTTTCTATTTATAGATACTTTAAGAACTATTTAAGAAACTCCACTACTGTTCTCTAAAAGCATTAAGAAGGTATATTAGCAAGGGGTTTATTTATTTTTTTAAAGAGACCCAAGTTCAAACAATAAATTTGTTGTTTTTTCAAAAAAATAAAATACAATCCAGCTGGGTATTCATTAATCAACTTTCATTTTAAACTTTCATTAGTCAGTAGTACTTATCAGTGAGAAATCACTAAGTTCTGTAAGGTAAAAGCAAAATTTAATTTACTAAAACTTAATGAGATAGTTTCATTAAATGTCTCAATAAAATAAGTAGGTAACTTAGTAATCAGAGGAAGATTTCTATTTTCAGTAATTTTTCCTTCAAAATTAATGAACACTGCAAAATAATGTTCCCATAGTTGGGTTATTTGTTTACCTTAATTTCTATTATAACCTTTATCACAGCTGGAATTTATTTTCACCAGACCACTACTTGCACAGTCAACAATTTCTTGATCACAAACATCAACTATCATTTTTAAACTGTTGATGGAATCATTAAGAACTAATAAAGATGTATATCTTTCAAATGTGATGGCAAAAACCTCCTAAGGAAGAATGTATTGTAAGGTTGGCTAGTTGAAATTAAGGTGGTTAAATTCTCCCTTTTTTGGTCTACTTTAAAATTAGAGAGCTTCATGTTCCCAGAGGGAAAGCTCCAAAGGGCAGTTTTGCCCAAATTCTGAAAACACTCTTTAATTTTTAGGAAAAATCTGAAAGTTAGGAGTAGAAAGCAATTTCTAGTCCATGACAATGTTATACGGAAGTCAAAAAAAAAAAAAAAAAAAAAAAAAAAGATGGTTGTGAATTTAAGCAAATAGGATGTCACTGGTGATATTCAAGAACAAGTTTCAGTTGAGTTTTCTGAATAAAGGCAGAAGCAGATAAATTGGGCATCAAAAGATAAAATAAAACTCTAGAATAGTAGCTTGAAGGAACAGGTTTTCTGTAAGATGGAGAGAAATGAGAATGTTTACAGACAATAGTTTAATGTTCCAGGAAGGAAAGACTAAATGCAAAGAGATAGTAAGAGCAAAAGGGGAATGAGACATAACTGATTGAAACTATTCCAGAGATAGTAGACAAGATTTGAGCATTAGTGTAAGAGAAGAGATTAGTCCTGGAAAGCAGGTGAGATGATAGCAAAACCAGTTTTAAGATGAATAATGTTTTTAATGGTCCTTTCTCAAAAGTGATGTTGATGAAACAGCTCAAGGAACCCTATGTGATCCATTTAAGGACAAGTGGGACCAAGCACGTCATATTTGATCTAATAAGTCAACAATATTACTGTACAATCTAAAAGCAAACACTTTTCAATTTTTACTTCAAGCACACATATAAAATCAACAAGTCCTAGGATCGCTGCCATCTTTTCAAGATGGTTCTAACCAGCGAAATTTTAGCATTTTCCAGGCATGGGCAAATGGTCTTGTATTCCCAAAGAATTGAAATTTCTTATAACTCTTTAATTCCTCAAGAAGGATTTAACAATGAGGAAAAGTTGGACATATTATGAAACATTGGCTCACTCAGGTCAGGATGGGCATTCCTCCCTTCATCTTGTCTACCATCTTTAGCCACAATTCTGCAGTTATAGCCAAGTTTTTTTTTGAAATCAATAAATAAAATTCCTTTGTTAAGGAGGTAAAACAGGATTCTTAGATGGTAAGTAATTTATTCAAAATAATAAAAAACATAAAGAGCTCTCACTGATTAGCTTACTTTCCTGAACCTGTTCACTCACGAAGTACAATTTGAAAAGTGTGGAGTATATTAAATCAGCTATACATTGGGCCTTTTATTTTATAAATAGCTGATGAAGTTTCTGTACTTTCAGAAATTAAGAAACCATATTTTGGCTCTACTGATTATAATGTACAGATTACTAATCAACAAGTATTTGTTAAGTACATGTGCTCTATGTCTGGACTGGGGAAGGACCAGAGCTGGAGGAGATTCAGAGCCAGGATTCAGGAAGAAGAAGAGGCTGGCTGGAGGCTCCAGAAGCCTCCCAAGAAACCTGCTCATAGAGGAAAAGATTATGCAGAAAAGAAACCTCCTCCCAGAGAAGGATTACAACTGAGAGACGATCAGAACATTACATAAGAACATAAAGAATTTGAAAATAGGGTCAGTATTTATAATCTTAATGGCCTCAAAAGCAACTTGCTAACTTGTTTTGGAGGGACTAGTCAAGGAAAGGAATAATTTTGTCTTCCATCCCACAGGAAGAATGGGAGCTGGGAGATAAGTTTTAATAGACCTGGATTTTTATCAAGGTGGGAAATTCTCATTGTGGAAACTCCTTCCAACAATCATTAATGCATATTCTTGATCTGTTACAATATGCCATTTTTACAATTTACATACTCTAACTAATAAATATTTTATATTAAAATTAATTATCCTGAAATTATGAAAAGATACAAACTTTGCCCCCTGAGCTACGTTCAGTTGAAATGCACCACCACCCAAATCTCCAACCTCAAATTTTGGTGTGCACTTATTATACTAGTTGAAAGAAAAAAGGCCTCTAGAATGTTATGTCCTCATAAACAACGTGTGGGAAAATAAAGACAAGAAATTACACAGGATGAAAAGACATGATTGGGCTCTGATCTGCAAGCCGTGAAAGGTATCACTACATAAATGAGACTGCTGGTTTCTTGAAGAACTGAAGACACAGGTGCATTAGGGTTAATGCAAGGTTAAGAAAATATGAACAATATTTCATAAAACTTGTCACATTATAACAGTCACTCCTTCCTAGCATATTCCAATTGTTTCACTAAGGCATCTAAAATGTCAAGTGGGAGGGAAATATCTGTGATGAAACTCCAATATTCAAGATATATAAGAAACTAACAGAGAAGACAAGAGCTATTCCCTGATGGAGATAAGTAGCCCCGAAAAATGAAGAGTTTTCAAAAGCAAACTATTGCTAACCCTATGAAAAATACTCCAAAGTAAGAATAGATGAATTACAAATTAAAACCATCATATTTCATCTTACATCTGACCAAATGGGAAAAAGCACAATCAATGATACATTGCTATATCATTGTGGAATAAAGTGGAAAATAGTGGTACAAATTTTAGTATATGAAGGTAATGAAATAACACAATATCCTAAGAAACGAACTCACGGGAAGACTTATATCAACAGATGCAGAGAAAGCAGAACTCAGAGAACATATATAGAATGATGTAAAGAAAAATAGTAGAATTCAGATCAAATGCAATGACAAATATGGCCCTCCTCTCTGTAGAGGTGGTGGACAATGGTTTGCATATGGTTATTTAATTTGTTTTGCTCAACCTTTTCTCCATCACAAGAAAAGTGTCTCTAGTGAATGGGACTACTGAGAGTTGAGCAGGGCATAAAGTATAAAAAGAATAAAATGTTATAAAATAAAAGCATACATACTTGGAAAAATAAGAAAAGACGCTAGAATAACATCTTCTCTAAACATTAAAAAATTGCCTATTAAAAGCAAACTATCTTATCCATGATATCATTGGAAGCATTTGAGGAACCTTATCATGGAAGAGTTTCAATTTTCTATCATTCTATTTTAACTTGCCTAATCAGTTGAACAAAAGTACTTTATGTACAATGATCCTTTAGTTGCCTTAGCTACAAATCCCTGCAGTATACTATAATTGAAATCTACTCACGTAAGTTAGGAATAATTAGGACCCCAAATTAAGCCAAACACAAAGTTAATTCAAATAGTCAGCTGCTGTCATTTAAATGGTTACGGGTTTTATTGTTGCTTAACATTTCTGAATGCTTTTTAATGTACTTTGTCCTCCTCTCCCCATTTAGTAGTTTTTACTCCAAATAGAAATGGGATCAAGAGGTAAAAACTCACCAAAAGCTTGGTCTTTGAGTCACACCTTGATCCCTTTTTTTGTCAGGAAAGATTCTTTCTAGTTATCTTTTCTATCAGTCAACTAACAATACAGTGGAGAGAATGAATGACAGCTTTCAAAGACTAGCTTTATGGTAAATAAGACTGGGATCACTGCAACTATTCTGTTAATGCAAAAAAAAAAAAAAAAAGAAAAAGAAAAAAAAGGAAGGGAGAGACCTTTTGAGAGCTATCACTAAGAGTGTCCCCATTTGCTTAAATTCTAAAACTGGATTAAGAAGCCTTCCAGTGGCAAATAAATAAAAGGGTTAAGGTAAAGTGCAAAACTGAACTATTTAATTATTACTGGATCTCACAGATCTACTTCTTTAAAATTTGTTGCAGAAAAGAAGATAGGAACCAATAAGCAGCTGGGAGTAACAGAGGGAATGAGTGGGAAATGGGATTTTGGTCCGTGTGTTTGTTTTTTGTACTAAGATCATGTGTATTTTTAAAGCACGTTAAAGGTTCTGTGTGCTTTGAATCTCTAGGTGGGGTAGATCTTACTTATGTAGGTCAGAGGCATACTACATTTGGCCTCCTAATAACATAGGAATCTTATTTAAAATACAAATAAAATATACACAATCAAAGTAGGTTCAACCTGAAATTCTGCTGAACACATTTAATAATTTTAAATTAATAGTTTTAACAGACAATTTCTCAAACTGCCAAATATATATTATGGTAGATAATGTTTATAGTAACAATTTTGCTGACCTATTCTACATTTTCAAACATAGTTTAAAAATTATTATTTGGCAAATATACACTCATCTAAATGCATTTTTACATTATGATAGGTACAGATGCAGTATACATATTAGGCAAGGTCTCTAATATATAATATTATGTACATGTGTAATGATATGTACACCCATGTGTACCCTATAATATATAGCATATATAAATGTGTAATAACATATTCCATACTACATTATATCTGTAATTACATATGTGAAATAATTTTATACGCACATGCACACACACATACCCCCCTCCAAACTATGTGATGTCTATAATATATAGTATTATGTAAAAATATAATAATATACACTAAGACACAAGGGTAGGGCGGTACAAATATCTATATCTAAAAACCTAAATCCAAATCTACTATCTAGGAAGAAAACTAAAAGTCTTTAATCCTTCCATAAAATCTTTTCATTCCTTTAAGACCAAAGTTAAAAAAAAAAAAAAAAAAAAAGGAAAATTAGATATTTAATTTTTTCCTTTAAAGAGATGATGAGCTACATTAACTTTACTAGGATTTGAATAGGATCAAACTCATACATATTCATACTTGAGGAGGATTGTATTCAATAATTCACTAAGAAGTACAAGTATTATGAAAATGATCCAAGGTGCCTTCTCTGATCCCCCCAGTGGTGTCTCCTCCAGCTTTTCCAATCTCTCCTTTGTCCTTACCCCCTTTCTACCTCAAATTATTCCTATTTGTTTGAGATCTGATCTCTTTCTATCCCCCAACAAATGTCAAATTTCTTGAGAATGGTTCTTATGTCACTTTTCATCTCTTTATTCTTAAATGCAATGCATTGTACGTGGTAAGCATTTTTAAAAAGCTTGTTTGAATTGTTCTGATAATCTCTACATGTGCACAGTGTTTCCACCAAGAGAATGAAAGCTACTAGAGGACAGATACTATTTGTTTTGTGTGCCCAATGTCTGAAATAAGAGTAGAAGCTTGTTGATTCATTGAAATAAAATGAAATTAGTTGATGCTGAAGTATACAGCATGGTAGAGTGGCAAGGGCACCAGAATTTCAATCAACAAAGTCATTTGGCAATTCAGGCAGATTGTTCATCTAAAAGAGTGACAGGAATTGAACTAGATGACTTCTATGGTCCCTATCTGCGATATGTCTGTAATCTAATCTGGGAATAAAATAAGTGACTTCCACTCCTAAAAAGAAACAATAAAAGCCCTTGCTTATATGTAACATTACAAAGCTGGGAAGTACCAGATGACATATTATGCTAATAAAGCAGGTCTTTAGCTGTATCTATTTAAGTGATGTTTTTGTGTGCTCTAAAATTCCACATCACAAATCACCAGCTTGTCCTCTAGTCTATCATTCATATTGGACAAGAGATGAATATTAAACAATGCCTAAATATAAATGACACTTTTTTCTGTTTCCTATAAACATTCATTTTGAAATCAGTATAATGCACTATCAGTTTTAAATAGCCAAAAAATAATACATTTTCTAAATGGCATATAACAAATATACTACTGGACTGTAGTGAACTTTTAAAAATTATGCCTTTAGAAAAACATGGAAACCTCTGAAAGAAATGTGATCAGAAGTAATGAGGTAGTGTTAGAAGAAAGTACAATTTGGGGGCAGATAAATGGGGAGAATAATCATTTAAATTTATGACCATTCTTAAGGGGATAAAATGTTAAAAGAGCACTGAATTTAAAGACAGAAGAGCTGGTTTTGTGTGATATCTGGCATGTCACTTGAACTCTCTGGGTCTCAGTTCCCTCATCGAAGATCTCGTGACACATTCTTATCTATGTCCTCTAAGGATCTTTGATCTGTAGTTTACCCAATCAGATGGCATATCTTTCACCAAAAAGTGTCAAGCAATCATGGGCAGCATCCATCTCAAGAGCCAAAGCAGTTCATCTGGGCTAAGCCTTTCAATAATGTGAACTAAAAGGGACACCTTTAGCTCAGGACAGCATACTAGTCAATATAAATATGTCTTGAGCCTAAAACCAGCTACCAGCAGCAGTTTGTCAAAAGCACAATCTGCTTTGAATACTGAACATATCCACGTCATGGTGCCGATTTCTGCTCTCTCGGGCTATGAGAGAAAGAGAAGGGCCAGAAGGAGATTGAAGAGAACAAAAACCTAAAAAGAGTCTGGTGCAAAAATGAAAGAGTAAGGGGCTCCCAACATTAATCTCAGGCCGTTTTGGATTTAATCCCTCTGCGACTCCAAACACAGTGTGACCATTGTTTCATCCTCTTTACTCCTGGAAAGTTCTGCTTTCTGACAATCCCAAGCTCTAAACTGTTGATCTAAATGTTCCCATGGGGCTGTCTGCTAATCAAATCAATCAGAACCTCATTTGGCCCTAAAAGCACAACTGTCTTCACTGGAACCAAAATTTGCTTCTCTGTGTTTTAGCTCTTCTACAAGATACATAAAAATGACTAACGCCAGCCTGAAAGTACAGATAATAAAGAATATATATTCCCTCAAAAAAAAAAAAAAAATCAAATTATCAGTAAAGGCCATGGCCAGAATGATGTGAGCTTAAAGATACAAGAGTACTCCTACTTTCACCCACATTCCAATCTATTTCAGTAGAAATGCCACTCCCTTTACTTCCATTTGTGAAAATGGGGAAGGAAGTAAATCAAATTATAGTGTGACTCAGGTAAGAATTAGTGAAACTTGCCAAATTTATGAGCCAGGAATTGAGTCTGTACTAAATGAATTCACAGTTATTGGATTTTCACTATGCCTAAAATGATTAGGAAACAGTTACAGGACAAAAACAGCCTCTGCTCTGATCACTGGGGTGCCAATTACTTGTTTGAGAAAAGGAAGGGGCCCTTATTTTCATGGTCCCAGGAAAAAAAGCTAACCATCATAGGATAGAGTATCATCAAAAAATAATAATAATAATAGAGAAAAAAATAAAAAAAGACAAGACAGAAATAGAGCTCATCAAAGACATTTTTTCAATGGAGGCAGCTATTTTTCAACGACAGGACAATTTTAATACCATTTGGAAAGATCTGATCTGACTATCTGATGAAATGAAGATAGATTCAGTGAGCCATTTATAGAATGAATTCAAGTTCTTTCCTTCTTCAAAAGGCAGCTTAGAATAAAGGAGAACAGAAACACAAAAGTGGAGCCCCATCAGTTTTAGAAAATTAGTGAAGTCAGTTCAAGTTTCCTTTGCTGTTGCCAGCAGATGCTGTAATAATACAAATCACTTCTCGGTGACTCCCTTGTACTCCTCTGCCATGTGCGGCCGGTCATCTCTCAGTTTCTATTTATTACAAACTAACAAAGATTTTAAGATTATTTGCTTTCAGAATCATACACAGAGAAGTTATTTTGTGCCAAACCTGATACAATTTGTTACACTAAAGAAAAGCAATGACAACCTAGGAGCAGGTGTAATATTTTCAAATAACATAATATTGAAAATGTCAATCCTGCCTTTAGAAGAAATATGCTTGATTTTTCAAATCTGAAAATATTTACCACTGGATAAATGTTACATAAAAGAATGAATAAAACTAACAAATACTTCATATGGGATAAAGGGCTTAAAACTCAGTTTTAAAGGGGAATGGAACAGGAAAAAAAAAAATCCCAAAAGGCAAATCAGAGGGTGTGTGTGTGAAATATATATTTAGACTAACATGTAAGCCAAGAATTTTCATGGACCCCCTGTGGCAGTTAAGAAAAGGCCTTAGAACTCTTCTTGATATAATGTTTTAAATGCATAACAGAAAACAAATAGGATGAATGAAAATATGAAAGTTACCAATTTTTTTTAAAAATTATATTCACTCAATGATCCCTAAAATCTTGGGGCCTTCAAAAGTTTCAAAAAAGAAATCTATTGGACAAACTTAGTAAAGCAGAACCCTTTGGGCTAGGAAAGCTAGGAAAGCACCACACAAATATGGAAAAAAAAAACCCCACTATCGTTTCAAGTTAAAACACTCAATCTTTGTGTCCCTGTGACCTTGTTATGACCACTCTCCTGGTTGCATCAACTTTTTAAGCAATCCCTGGCATCAATCCTAAGAAGTACCAAGGTCGGACACAGTGCCCTGGGTTCCCTCCCTTATGTTTTGATTAAAAAAAAAAAAAAAAAATTAAGAGGACAGTTGGAAGTGCTATGAGAATATAAAGAAAATAATAAGGTATCTCATAAATCTAGCTATTAGTTTATGTTTTCTATCATTCAGATGAACAGAAGAAGTGTAGGAATAAGAGAAGCAACCTACTAATGATATAAAATGATAGTGAGCACGTATTTTGGTACAAAACCTCTCCCCAATGTGACAGATACTCTTGTTCTTCAGGTCAATCTTGTTCTACCAAGAAGATACTGCTATGCAAAACAATAGAATCAATTTGTTACTGTCACCACCAAACAAAAACAAAACAAAACAAAAATAAAAACAGAACAGATTTAGTCAGGTATCACAAAAAAGTTTCAGAAACTTTTTTGTTAACATGTAATATGGTATTTAATGAACAAGTAACAAAATTGTATTAAAGTTCAGCAAAATTAGGCACCCCAGATACCTTCTATACATTTAATAATTATGCTAATTATTTAAATTTGGAAGGGAAAATTTTACTAATAACTGAATTCAATCAATCTTCAATTCAATTGTAGAATTTCTTCATACTATAGAAAGTATGTGAGATTCTCAGTAATAAATGTTTTGTATGTAAATATGCCACAAGCCTAAGTTTAAAACTTAGGCCAGTAAGCAGAAGGCATGATCAGGAAACCTATTCTTCAGCTTTAGAAATTCATTTTAAAAATACAAAATATATTAGTAAAAACAATATATAGATAGATAGATACTTTTACAATATCAAACTAAGAAAACTGTACAACTGAATTTGGATCTACTGAGAAGGCTTTTGTTTCTCAAAGTGTGATAGCAACCTGTTAATAAACTTCTATCCTAGAAATGGGAATAGACACCTTCTTTATCATCATCATCTTCATCATCATTAACTTCAAAACGTTTCCAGGTAGAGCAAGTCTTATTTGCTCCATTTTACAAATAAATCAGTTTGGAAAAGCTAAGTGACTCCCCCAAGTCAAGCAGCTTTTATAGCTGCCCAGCCAAAATTTCAACTCAAGTCTTCTGACTCGCATTCTTCACTTCTGTGGCACTGGTTTCTCCTAATCCATTAAAACTATGGGGAAAGGGTGGGGAGGCACACAGAAGAGAGGGAAGGTATTCAGGACACAGGGTAAAATATTTATCTCACCAAAAGAGGGTCAGGAAAAAACACCTACATACAAAAAAGTTGGCCTGGTTTACATACTAAAGAAACACAAGTTAACAATTTCAAATGAACTCATTTCTTATAGCAGACACTTTTAGGAATTCTATTTAATCTTCATCCTCATTTTCAGAAATAACAGTTTTGCTACAGCAAGAAAGTAGTAGGATAACCAAAGCTATAACCAGAGTAGGGTAACTAGGGCTTTGTCCAGTGTAGTGAAATTTTAAGAAGGTTGATTACACTCTTAATGGTACATTCATTTAGGATCTATTTAGCAAGAATAATACTTAAAATATCCTGCTACTAACTTTCAAGATCCAAGCAGGCGCCTCTCTCACCTTGCACACATTTTCCCTTCTCCCCTTTTTAGCCTAGAGTATTTGTTGCATGGCTTTTCATCCCCAGTGGGCATTTGCCCCCTCCCTCACTCCTCCCCTAAACAACTTGTCTTTAAAAGGTTAACTGAACAGTACAATGGCATGCCATTTTCCAAAAGGAGCCAAAAATTGCTAAGAAATAAAAGATAGCATTAAGTGGTATAAGTTTATTTGTGATACCGTTCTTTTCAGTTATTTTGTGTTTTTTCAGCTAAGAATCACCTTTACCAGGGTCTATTATGATATCAAATTCCACCTTTCTTATGAAATTATATACTTTGGGGGTTAAAGAAAGAAAAGGCTCCATTACAAACACGTTCTGTAAGGAGAATACAGTAAGAGTAAGACCGTTTGAAATGTGTACATGAAAAGGGCAGTAAACACATTTTTTTTAAGGAACAATACCTGAGTCTCTTTTTAAGATGAATATAATCATTCAAAATATATACTGATATACTGTTTGGAAGAAAGTTAATTTACATAATTTGTGAATTAAGATGATATGGGTACATTTGCCATGAAGCAAACAGAGATTTAGCCATGCAACTCTCATTAATTTAATAGGAGTTGTGACTCCCATTAATTTTAATAGGAATCATGTGGCCAAATCCCCATGCACCTTGCTGAAAATTTACCCCCTAGTCTTCAACTAATCTAATATACAGAAACAAACAAATAAAAAGTGTTGTCAATTTTGCTAGACTGGGAAATATAAGAAAACTAGAGTAAGCCAATTTAGTTTGGTCTTAGAGACTGGGCATGTGGTTACTCTCATTGAGAGAGGGCAAGGTCACCACAATGAAAAAAGGTGAAGTGAAGCAAGAAATGAGGAGGTTCTGAAAATGTAACAAGAAAGTAGATTTTTTCTTTAATTTGGGGACAATTTTAAAGGCTATATTTTCTTCAATGGGATATGTCACAAAAATCATAATGCAAAAGACCATTTTAGGAGGGAAGGAAGGAGGGAAGGAGGGAAGGGAGGGAGGGAAGGAGGGAAAGAGGGAAGGAATGAGGGAAGGAAGGAGGGAAGGAAGGAAGGAAGGAAGGAAGAAAGGAAGGAAGGAAAGAAGGAAGGAAGGAAGGAAGGAAGGAAGGAAGGAAGGAAGGAAAGAAGGAAGGAAGGAAGGAAGGAAGGAAGGAAGGAAGGAAGGAAGGAAGGAAGGAAGGAAGGAAGGAAGGAAGGAAGGAAGGAAGGAAGGAAGGAAGGAAGGAAGGAAGGAAGGAAGGAAGGAAGGAAGGAAGGAAGGAAGGAAGGAAGGAAGGAAGGAAGGGAGGGAGGGAGGGAGGAGGGAGGAGGGAGGGAGGGAGGGAGGGAGGAAGGGAGGGAGGGAGGGAGGGAGGGAGGAAGGAAGGGAGCAAGGAGTAATGTCTTATGATATTTTTAAGGTTGTTTTCCTCGATGGAAAATATGTGTTAATTTAAATTAAGTTGGAATATATTTCTATCAGTAGACTTGAGTACCCATTTCAAGCTGTCAATGTTTTCATATTCCTGGGCAAGACAAGGGAAGTGGGCAAGGCATGTACCTTACCTCATAGTGTCCCTGTTGTTTTAACAGAGGCAAATCAGCTGGAGCATATTTGGTGAAAAGCGATGCTGGTGCTAACTCCCAAATGACCCAGGGATCCCACACCAAAAACTATTAAGCTCTAGGGAATGACTAAAGTTAACATATAGATAATCTCCTCAAATAAACAAAATTCTTGAAATATTAAATAAAGCCCTTTCCTCTGCATTTTAAAAAGGCTTCTTTCCTTTCAAATTTAATATTTATATCACTAGACATCTATTTTCTATTCTATTAAATTTGTCTATTGTCTATTCTAGTAAATACTGATTTAAACAACACTTACATGTGAAGGTTTGCCTAAACCATGCCCTTTTTAACCTCAACCCATTTTTCCCCCTTATTCTCTTTTCCTGACATCAAGAGAAGAGAGTAGAAGGCCAAAAGTTCATACTATGACACAAAACTAACACCAAAAACACCCCATTATGAAAAAGGAAAAAAAAATGAAACATAAATTTTTTTCCTCTCTCTTCCCCCTCCCTTTACCTCCATTTATTCCCTTTTATATAAATAAAATATACTTTAAATCAAGCATTCTTGTTCATCTATGAATTTAAGGATTTTTTCAATATTCTGATAAATGTATTTCAATATAATTGGTTTCCTTTGTAATCCTACATATTTTATCTTATGCACTGAAAAACACTATTTAGAGAAGAGGTGCAGAGGCTTTACTAGTCTCCCAAAGGGATCTCTCTCTCTCTCTCTCTCTCTCTCTCTCTCTCTCTCTCTCTCTCCTCTCTCTCTCTCTCACACACACACACACACACACACACACACACACACACACACACACAATTTAAGAAGCTCTTCTTTAAAATGATCTTAAAGGAAAATAGGAATATTTATTCCGTTATGTTCTAAGGTTTCCCTGCTTTACTCAGGAAAAATATTTAAAGTAGTAATGACAATAATATCATTCTTATTTTTACAGATGCCTAATTATTTTTCCTTTGAAATAAGATATTTGAATTAGCTGAATAGAAATTTTATTAATGAAATCTAATATATAGTAAATATGGGACACAACCAGAAATCCTTATTTCTGACTCTTCTGATAGGCTGCTTTATTTTTAACTTGTCACTCACATCAACCAATGTGAACCTTCATGTGTCTGACTTACACTTGCCAGGGCTCCATTATATAGCATAATTTAATTCTCTAGAACACAGAAATTCAATTTATTTCCCTACTCACTGATACATGATTCCACTATGGGCACTATGCTTTTAAGAATAGGCCAAAAGAATCAAAAGAAAGCCAGTTTCTCAGCAAAAAAAAAAAAAAAAAAAAAAAAAAAAAAAAAAATTTGAAGAATTGAGTTTATTTTTCTACATTTTAAAAAATGCAATAAAAATATTTTGTAAAAATCTCCATCTTTTATGAGGCATTTAAGGTTACATATATACAAATGTAATCTAAATTGTCAAAACATTTTTAAGGAACAACCCTAATTTTGTAGGCTAAACTAAACATTCTACTCTGCTGACTATTCTTATTTTCCTGCTATGAATAAACTTTCAAAAGGCAAGGTTTGATGCAGCCTCATTTGAATCATAATATCCAACGTCCTTCTGCAAAGTGAGCATCTTTAATAAAATGTGGAGAATTCCTAATGGCTATTGCTTTAATAAGAACGGGGAAAAAAATAACATATCTAAAATGAGACAAATATTTCGACTTTACCAGCAGATTTGCTTATATGTGTGTGTGTTTTTTTTAACAATTATCATAAATGGAAAATAAATCCAATATTAAATTAAGCCGCATCAAAATCCCATTACGTGTTGATAGAAGTGAAACTCCATATACTTTCATAATCATAGATAATGTGTGTGTATGAATGAACCAAGATCAGTGCTTTATGTAGAGAACTCCAGCTAAGAATCCTACTTATAAACAGCTAAGCTTAAAAGACAGGTGGGATGAAATCAGATTGGGCAGTTAGATGGAGCACTAGGCTTGCAGTCAGAAAGACTCATTTTCCTGAGTTGAATCTAGTCTCAGATACTTAGTATCTGTGTGATCCTGGTCAAGTCACTTAATGTTGTTTATTCAGTTTACTCATCTCTAAAATGAGCTGGAGAAGGAAACAACAAAGCAGCCCAAGATCTTTGCCAAGTAAACCCCAAATGGGTTTACGACAGTCATACATGACTGAATAAGGATGAATTAAAGGCCAGGATTATATTAAGCAAATAATAAATAATGGAGAGAACACAGAGACCTGGACTTAAGCCTAATTTCTGCCACTGACCTCAGGGAAGGGCTGCAGCCAATCTAGGTTAGCAGAAGGAGTTCCCTAGTTGGGGTGAATAAGACAGAAGGAAGAGAAGCACAAAAGGCTTTGAAAGGTAGAGGGGTTACATTTCAAGCTCTAACTTTACTTTCCTCAGTCCCAATTCTTTCTTTGATTGGTTCTCTCTACAGGTGCTCAAAGAACATTATCTGCTTAATGTTGATAGAGTCCTCTCATGCCATGTCAGGATTTTTTTTTTTTTTTAAAAGACAGAACCCATATGACACTGATCAATGTCAAAACAGTGGGCGCTAACTCTATTCAGTATTCCTTGCAGTATGGTCTTTCCAGATTCTCTTTACCTGTAGGAGGGAACCACTTCAAAAGCAACCCCCCTCGGCCCAGCGCATCCAAAAATGAAACTTCTCTTTACAGTAGATATGATTCCTGACCTAATAGGTGACACTGAAAATAAAACGACAGTCTCTCATGAAGCAGCCTCTGCTCCACAGCCCCCCAGCGAGTTAAGATACTGTGCCAGCAATGAGGTCTCTATCTTGATTGGAAAAATTTTCATTATGTGGACTAATGAGCCATTGGTCCACACCTGGAATCTTTTTTAAACTGTATAGAAACATTCAAATAGAACAGCAGGGAATTTAGTGAGGGTTTCTCCCCACCAGCTGCCAAAAAAGAAAAAAAAAGTATGCTCATGTACAGATGATTTCCATGACAAACTTTAGGAGTCAAATTCTCAACAAGAAACCAGGATTTTCCCACCTAGCTGGATCCAATTCCTGTTCTTTCATCTCTGTGTTGTGAACCTTGTATGTATGGAGTGCTACTAATTGTCAGAATGTTGAATTTGGCATATCTTCCCATTCTGATGCATTCTCATGAGATCCTAATAATCACTACTTAATTTAGTTCTGTGGCTTGAAGTCAATTCAACATTAACATTCGTGATCTGACTATAAGAATCTGGAAGAAAAAAAAAAAGGAAAGAAGGAAAACAAAAAAGAGAAAAAGAAAGAAAAAGAGAAAAAGGAAGGAAGGAAGGGAGGGAGAGAGAAATAAAGAAAGAGAAAGGAAGGAAGGAAGGAAGGAAGGAAGGAAGGAAGGAAGGAAGGAAGGAAGGAAGGAAGGAAGGAAGGAAGGAAGGAAGGAAGGAAGGAAGGAAGGAAGGAAGGAAGGAAGGAAGGAAGGAAGGAAGGAAGGAAGGAAGGAAGGAAGGAAGGAAAGAAGGAGGGAGGGAGGGAGGAAGGAAAGAAGGAGGGAGGGAGGGAGGGAGGGAGGGAGGAAGGAAGGAAGGAAAGAAGGAAGGAAGGAAGGAAGGGAGGGAGGGAGGGAGGGAGGGAGGGAGGGAGGGAGGGAGGGAAGGGAGGGAGGGAGGGAGGGAGGGAGGGAGGGAGGGAGGGAGGGAGGAAGGAAGGAAGGAAGGAAGGAAGGAAGGAAGGAAGGAAGGAAGGAAGGAAGGAAGGAAGGAAGGAAGGAAGGAAGGAAGGAAGGAAGGAAGGAAGGAAGGAAGGAAGGAAATAGCTAAATAGCTACCAAGTACCATTTTACTTTATCTTATTCTCACCTTGGCCAATGCCTCACTCTAAAATGATGGTGATGGCTGCATTTTTATGACCATGACAGTGGCTTTAGCACCTTAGAAACGTTTCACGTATGTCATCTGAAGATGAACTGCATATGCTTATTGTTCCAGAAACTCTTTTCTAAATTCAGAGAAGTTCATTATCAGATAAGAGGTAGAACGGTGAATTTTTAATCTGCCGCAACTCTCTAAGGACAACTAGCCAGAAATATAATAGGTTTGTAATTGGCATTGGTCAAAATGAGAGAATCCACCTTAATGAAGGTAAGTAATATACTAACTTCCCAATCTTTTCTCAGTCTATTAGGTTGTAAATGTACCTGGAACATAAGTGAAGCTACAGAATTTATCAATTACTGCAAACATATCAAATAGAAAAAATAAAGCACAATTTTATAATGACACAAAATTTAAAAACGTTTTTGTGCAAAATGCCAAATCCTGAAGCCCCAGGAAATGTATTACTCATCAATTACCTATTTTCTTTTTTCCATTACATCTGCATAATATAATCTGCTCTTTTTTTCCCCTTGGATCTATATAATATAGATATATTTAGAACGTACTAAAAATGATATTGTTAGGTTATCTAGTTTTGGGAAAAAAATAAAAATCAGTGAGGTGATATGGTTGATAAAGCACTAGATATGGAATCAAGAACACCTAAATTCAGATGTGACCCCAATCATTTACTAGCTCTGTGACCCTTAAACCTCTGTCTGTTTCCAGAGTACTCATCAATAAAATGGAGGTAAAATTACACCTACTGGCCAGGATTTTTGTGAGGCAAAAATAAGATAATATTTTTAAAGTGCTTTGCAAACCTTAAAGCACTATATATATACATGCCAAGAATTATTATCTGTCATTTTCATTAAACCATCTTGAATTGGAAAAAATTATGAAATGGAAAATTCCATTTTCTATTACCCACTTTATATGCATCTCTCAAATATATGTATGTGTATATGTATGTGTGTGTGTGTGTATATATATATGTATGCATATATATATATATATATATTCCTCATGAAAATCTATTTTTACACTGAATATAAAAAGAAAGTCAACTAACTAGCTATAAAAATTTTTTCATCCTAGCTCCATATTAATTTCTGACCTGATCTCTACAAAATGTCTGAAAATAAGTCCTTTTTTCTACTGACAGAATACATCTTTTCTGTGGAAATACCTCATCCTACACTAAAATTTACAAAAGGCAGCAAGAAGATGGGTGCACATAGTCTTTAATGAATCATAATGGCAATGATTATTTAATGAAATCATAAAGATTAGTGTATTTTCCTTAAAGGACAGAGTCCTCAACAATATATTATTCCCTACTATAAGAGTTAAAAAAAAAAAAAAAAAAACTTTTAAAGCACTGAGAAGAACCAAAGTTCTCTGGACGATGGCCTTAATAAAACTTCCTTCTCTCAGTTCCTTTAAGTTTACCTATAGAAATTGCTATTCTTGTTTCTGCAAAATGGGCTTGTCAACCCAAGCCCAAGAGCACAGATTAGAAAAAAAAGAAATGCTGAAGTAAACAAGTACTGAATGTAGAAGCTAGAGAAGATTATTTTTAAGCCTTTCAAAATGTAATTTTTTTTTAAAGTAGTCTACATGCTATTTCCCTGAAGTATTTCTAAGCGTCTGGCCTAAGAATCAAGCAAAAGTCTCACACTGTGAGAAATATACTCAATTTTTTTTTAAAGAAATGGGTAACATCACAGAGAAAACACCAAAGGAACTAAAACTAGTTTTCAAAAAAAGATCTGATGGATTTATTTGGGAGTTTTAGAACTATTACATTAACACTTGAGGTGACAATGGGGGAGAAAAAAAAAAAGAACCAAGGTACCTACCACAAATTGCTTTCAATTTCACTAGGAATAAATGTAGTCAATAAATATAAAATCAACAATAAAAGATAGCTTTTAGTTCCACTAAACCATAGTTAAAACATTCATAGATTATTTTTGGAACTTATAATCACTTACTCTGCAAAACGGCATTGTATGGAGTAAGTAGAAAACAATACTAAAAAATAAACCACTTTTCAGTCACGAAAATTGAAATTCTAGTTACTTCAATAATATACATCAGTATATTTGAAAAAAGGAAAAAAATGATGACTATTAAAAAACTAATCAAAGAAATCATCCAAAAAAGATGATAGTCAATGAATTACTTATCCTCACTCATCTCATTATAGAAAAGTTTGATGTTTTTGTGAGTATTTAAAAGCCTTTATTTTGTACATTGTAAAGGGCTACATCTTACCTTCTGTACCCTGTAAGATGCTGATTGCAAGGAGAAACCAAAGACTTCGCATTCTGCAACCAGAAGACACCATTATTGATCCCTTTAAATATTTCCTTTATATTCCTTAATGAATCCAGTTAAAAATTCCCAGCTTCATTGAACCCAGCAGTGTGCATCATTGATCCTCATATCTGAAAGAAAAAAAAAAAAAATCCATCATTCACTATGTGCCATAAATATAGAATTATAATGCTTTTGTAAAAATGTAGGAACTCACCAAGTTTACAACTAATCTAAAAAGACAAACAAAAAAATAAACATATAGGTCAGTTCTATAATAATATGCCTAGTGTTCAGAGGCACTGAGAGAGGGAGAATGGTATAGAATTGGCAGGATTTGAAATTCGAAAACCTGGATTCAAATCTCTACTCTCTGATTTACTACTTCTGTATGACCTTGGGGTCAAATCCTCTAATTTCTCTGGGCTTTAGCTTCTATCTCTGTAAAATATAAGGAGTGACCCAAATGACCTTTGAAGTCTATTCCGGGTCTAAATATAAGATCCTACAACAGTCTATATTTAAATCTTAACTCTATGAGTGCTCAAAGCACTAGATAAATGTATTGTAAAATCCTGAAGTGCTAATTTACAGAATATTTAACATCCCCGTTGAATGAGCCTCTTCCATTCACTTGCAAAAAAGGAGCATTTAGGACTTCCTGTAACTATTTTGATGGCTGTGGGAAGAAAGGGAGATTGGTCAACTCTGGCTATTAAAACTAAATATTCTCATAAAAATTAAGCAAGAAAACAGTTAAATAGCGGATTAAATGTAAGAAAGGTGTGAGAGTAGGGTAAATTGAATGATTTGCCTATGTCCAAGAAATCTGAATCCCTGAAGGAATCAAATTGGGATGTTTTAATGCTTGGTCTTGTCTAACTCTACATGGTTGAACAGATCCCTGAACCAGTTGTCAATCTTACAAAAAATGTTTAAACCAAGCTTTCTAAATTCAAAAAAAAAAATTCTATCTAATAAACAACTCGTGATGAAAGGAAGCATATATTTTCAAACTAGTTCAGATCTATAGTCCAGAAACTGACAGTCAGGAACCAGAAGGGGAAAACCTATTCATTGATTGAGACTGTTTTATACCCACTGATTAATGGAGTTACCTATAAAAACATGATAAAGAACAAAGTAAAATGTGTTATCTGCTTCCAAGTTGTTGTTTTTTTTTTTAAATCATCTTTATATATGAGTACATACAGAAGTTATTACTAATGGCTTGAGGCAAATGAATAGAGCAACTACATTCGATTTTTAGGTAAGCTACCCAGTAGTGATCGGGCCCTAGAAATGGACCACCTAATACAGAAAATGTTTAGAGCACTAGATTCAATCCCCCAAGTATTCTCTTTATACATGTGAACAAAGAAACCAGAAATGATTATGATTAAAATTCAGCCAAGCACCCACACATTTATGTACTGACTATACTCTGGGGAAGGCCTCCCCCCTTCTGCCCAGGTAATCCAGGTAAGGTGTTCTAACCTAGGTGACAAATCCTCCCCAACACTCCACCCCACCTAGAAAATAGCAGAACACTAAGCAGAACATGATTTCTATTCTGGGAGTTAACATTATTTAGGAAGAAACTGAACCTCTTAAAAATAAAATCAGTCTGGGTAAAGAATGCATTCTGCCTTTCATCCTTAGGTGGTACATTACTTTAGTCTATTGACCCGTAGTTCAAAGAAAGCGGAGTACCACTAGTATGAGATGTTCTATTATTCCCTGCTTTGGAAACTGGGAAAAAGAGAGGAGACAGCTTGTAAGAACCACACTGTGGCAACTCCCTTAAGTCTTTCTCTCTGTCTGTCTGTCTCTTTTCTCCCACCCTTCCTCTTCTATTCCCAAAGGAAAACCTTTAGAGAAACCGTGACAGGAAGCAGGGACAAAAACAGCCTCTCTCTCTCTCTCTCTCTCTCTCTCTCTCACTCTCTCTCTTCTCCTCTCTCTCTCTCTCCTCGGTGTCCACAGCCCTGCAACAAACCTGAGAGATGCTAGCTAGGTTTAGAACCAGCACAGGCTGCCCCCCTGAACATCAATATTTGCCCAGACTGAGAAATTCCCTAACACAAAGTGAAAAGCAAATGTTGGTTAATGTTTTTACCCACCTAGAGCTGGTATCACATTTACGAATCACCGTAGTCCTAGGGTGGACACAGAACTGCACTAACTCGAAGGGAATCCCTTATAGAACAGATCAGGGAAAGAGAATGAAGAAGAAGAGGATGGGGGTGGGGGGAGGGGGAAAAGAGCCCAACAGAAAAACCAGAGGGGCATCATGTGATAAGCTCAAAAAAATTTGCTTGCATTATGACATGTCCAAGATGTTTTAAAAACATTTTATTCAACAAAGTGACTTTCCCTAACAAAATGGCTACTTTCTAACAAATTTGACTCCTTTCTCCTGATTTTACTTAAATCTCAGGTGTTTTCAGTTCAAATATTCAGAATTCCTTTGAATCACATTATTCTTCAAAACTGAAATCCTTGTTTTTTTTTCTAATCCATTATATAGTATATTAATTTTCTTAACATCAGAGATAACTGATTTAACTGCTCTCATCCCAGATTTATTATATTTAATAAGTAAGAATTGAGGATCAATGGGGGGGGAGGGGAGAAGGGTTTCTTCCACTATTGCTTTAATTCATTCAGACTAAGAGGTGGAAAGGGACTCAATAAATATCAAATGCAATCCCACCATTTCTCAGATGAGGAAAATAAAGCCTAGGGGAGTATAAAGTGAATAGCCCACCATAAAACAAAAGATACATGTCAGAAGCAGGATCTGACTCTATCTTACTGCCCCCCCACATCCCATCCATCACACCACAATGTGTCTCCACTGACACCACATGTCAGACTTCTAGATTAGCAACTCTATTTCTTCATACTCTCAAATGCTTATGACATTTATTATTTATTATGACAAGGGATCAAAACTGTGCTAGACCAAGAGAAGGCAAAGAGAATGAAAGAGACCCTGCCCTCGAGGAAGTTCCATTCCAATTGAACATACATAGGGACAAATTATGTATGAATTAAACATAAAGTAATTTCTGCAGAGAGCATCAGAAACTGAGATCGAGTGAGAATTATTTAAATCAAGACAAAGCAAATTAATAAAGTTTTATCTACAAATAATGATTATTTCTATAAAAAAAAAAGTATTTCTATATGCTCTCAATTATTACTTTTTATAATGGTAAAGTTTCTTAAACTTCCAGAAAAGTGTGTTTGTGCGTGCATGTGCATGTAAATAAAGACATAGAAATGGAGAAGACAGGCCTGGATTTCTTCACCTAAATTATGTGTAATGGAACGCTTTTTTTTGCTTTTTTTAGTCAATTAAAGTTTATGAACCTCTCTCAGAGTCATGTTTTTAAAACCATAAAATATGTAAGAGGACAAAATGAACACGTAACATAGAAAAATACAGTTACCAAAAGGTTTTTTTGTTTTGTTTTGAAAACAACAGTCATTGATTCTGGGCAATAAATCAGAGTAGTCTTCCATAATATTTCATCTAGTGTCTGAACTCAAGTGGTCCAGGTCCTCAGGCAGGGTCTCAAGCATAATGGGAGTTTTCTCTAGATGGGCAGCACTGGACAGTCCTTTGTAATAATCAAGAATAGCCACTGAGAACTCAGGATTGCCTCCAGACATAGCAACAAAATAGCATTTTAGTGGGAAATTCCAGAAACAAAATAAAAATAAAACAAAAAATTAAATTAAAATTTATTCTTGAAATTAAAAATTAGAGCAACACACATGCTTTCATTCTATCCTGTCAGGAGCTTACTTAAGGGGAAAGTCAGAAGTTCCCATGTTTCCCATGACCCACTTAAACTTAATTCCATTAAATTAAGCTCTGAAAACAAAAAATGTTCTCCAGGTATTTTAGGATAGAGTAGAAATGCAATTGATGCTCCCTCATTCAGACCATCGGTACCTTCCTTAGTTTTTTTGTCCTTGCATCTCTCAATAAAATTTAAACTATATAAATTAAACAAAAGTTAAAGCTTACAGATTTTATTGCTAAAAATTAAATCGGGTGGAAGCAGGAGCTTATATCCATCCCCAACTGCCTGATATTAAACAGTTCTGCGCCTCAATATTATCAGCTATTAAAATAAGGTAAATTACATGAAGATGGTGTAACTCTCTTTCCAGGGCACAAGCAGATCTGGAGACTGAGGCACTTACGTGTATTAGTATAAGAGGCTTTATCAGAAGCTCACCCATACCAGGTCCAATAGCAAACAAAGTCACAGCCCTGGTATCAAACATCTCTCAGTATAATTGATTATATAAATTTCCAAAGGAATAATGTAAGAACATTGAAGAGTGTAAAATACTGGAGAGATATCAAGAGGTATTAGGTTATCCTTGGGGATTCAGAGACAGAGAGCTAGACAGCCCCTCAGGGATAACCATTCAGTCCAATCCTTTCATTTGACAACAAGAAACTGAGAACAGGGATGTGAAAAAACCTACCCAGTTTAAGCACTGAGGGAAATGGGCATGAGCCATTTGAACTCAGGTTCTCTGCCTTCAGAGCCAGGGCTCTCTTAGGATTGTATTATCCAGAAGGCCCCCAATGAATCTGAAATCCATTTTTCACAGGGATCCCACATAAACAGCCAAAGTGAAGCAAAAGCACATACCTAACAAATAAACATTCTGTCAACAATGGCTACAGAGTGTAAAAAGCTAAAAACCAGACCCCAACAACATGCACGGAAAAATGCGATTAATTCATCATCTGTCACACCCAAACGACTAACCATCACCCAATTCCATGTACCCTACAGGCTGTCCTCTTTATGATCTGACCAAGCAATTAGAACATCAGTGTGTGGATGAGATGCATTATTAGGCACAAGTGAAAGAACGTCAGTAAGCCTTTCAAATGTTGCCAGTTCGGGTGAAGAATCTGAGTGCCCACAATGGTGTTCTAATGCACCTTAAAAAAAATGTCAGCGAGATAATGCCTTTGAGCGGCTTGCCTACATGGACAACTTTTAAAAACTTGAGCTCTTTCTTAAAATGGCCAGCAATCAGACTGCGTTCTGTCATCCATTACTTCAATGAGTTCTTGTTTGTGGGAAGAAAAGGAAGGAAGAAATCGGAGGACTCGGAGAGATTGATGACCACCTTCTAGGAAACAGCTTCCAGGATAGGAAAACCTCTGGCAGAGAGGGAAAATGAGCAGGGGGGGAGAAGGGGGACAAAAACCCAGCCATACCACCAAAGCCTCCTTTGTGGTACTTGGCCAGGAATGAATGCTTCATGGACACATTTTAAGCATACTAAAGACCTAGTGTATTCTCAGCTTAACTCTTGAAAATGGCTATGTCACACAACTGCAAAAAGTAAACATCAGCCTGGAGAAGGGCTTGGTGTAAATGGTTATGTTTCTGACAAACAGAAACAGGGAGTTGTAATGCGTCTAGAAAGTCGCCGCCTATTCCGATCAAATGAAACTTGAGTCCATCTGTCTGCTCTGTCATGACAAGGGCAGAGAATGTCAAATAGAGCTCTGCGGCCTCCAGATTCCATAAAACTCCCATCCCCCAAGATTTACTCGTAAAAGGAAAATGAACTTCAAAATACGATTTGGAAAACCAGAAGTCAAAGAACTTTCATGCTGCTCTAATCCAAATTTAAAGCAATTCTCCAAAGAGAACAATTTTAATGGAAATCCAAATACTTTTTAAAAACCACAATCAACTAAGACTAAAAGGAACAGACATCACAATACTTAATCAACTATGGTGAAACTAATCCCAAGAAAAATGCTACCCCAAAAGCGAGCTGGAGCCAAAGGACACTTACGCGCAGAGATGTGGCTGACAGACTTGTCTTTCAGACCATGTAATTGCCTGAAAAGGGAGACAGACAACAGCATCTCACAAAACAAAACAAAAACAGCAAACAAAACCAGAAAGACCATATTAAATTGCCTTTCAGCAAACAGAAGGGACGATTACTTAAAGTGTTTCCCCTACACTAATAATGTGTTTTCCTACAGGCTTTAATAAACCTTTTCAAGGGACTTCAGAAAGCTTATGTCTTGAGAGCCTGGGAGGAGGTCAGAAGGTAGTCGGGCAATGGACAGAAAGGAGAGAAAAAAGTTCCTTAATGCTCAATGACATTTCATTTCAAAGCAGGAGAAAAAGATACAGAAAATAGCCTCTCTGGCTATAAACACCGGTGATTTTAAATAATCCAATCCGCTTCTGGCTGAGAATTATAAATG
Source organism: Sminthopsis crassicaudata (assembly GCF_048593235.1). Taxonomy (NCBI): domain Eukaryota; kingdom Metazoa; phylum Chordata; class Mammalia; order Dasyuromorphia; family Dasyuridae; genus Sminthopsis; species Sminthopsis crassicaudata. The sequence continues at coordinate 44,005,350 of NC_133620.1, forward strand.
CCCTAATCCCTTCCTTCCTCATTTTATATCTCGCTATCTATGAAGAAACAAACGACTTAATTTTATTTTGAGTAGGCATCAAAACAGTTATAAAAAGCAAGCATTTGTGCTTGCTTGCACATCAACCACAAGCCCGAGTCTACCAAGCTTCCCTCATGAGGTGTTGAAGATTTTAAAAATAATCCTAAGTATTCTATTGACTCTGACATGCAATAAGTCAATCACTGCATCCCTACTATTAAATCGACATATGTTCCAGAGTTGAAGGGTGAATTCCAGGAAAGGGCCTCAGCACTGTTCATATCCCAATAGGCTTCGCTATCTTATGCTCGGCTTGCAAGGTAACAGACAGCAGCAGGCCCACAGATAGTAAGTAACCTGTGTTTATTTATTAGCAGCACTAGTCTGTCAGCAGGGGTACTTAAAGGGAAAATACCACTAAAGCATCTTAATAGTTTTGTATTAGTGCTTCGCTACTGGGAAGTATGGCTTACCCACAGAATTGTAAACCCAAGTCCTGACAGAGGGAGAGAGAAAGAATGAAGGCAAAAAGAGGAAGAGGAGACAGAAAAAGAGAATAGAAAATCCTTTTGTTGATATCACTTTAAGTGTAAATGAGCCATATAGTACTATAGTTGTTTCCCATTAACAGGTTTATCTTTAAGAGGAAAAAGGCTAAAACTGGCTTTCTTCCCAACCAAAATGGATATTTCATTCAAAATACTACAAAATTAAGGACTTATCCCTAAAGGACTCGGCCTAGGTTTCTTCCTCCTCAAGGAATACCTATTAACACCTAGAATCTTGGACTTCTACCACAAAATAGAATGAAGAAAAAAATATGGGAAAATGAAAAGAGAAAATTAAGTACGTGACCGGACCAAAGTCATCCATCTTTCCACTAAAAGCCATCTACGGAAATTCCACAGAATGTGTGGGGCAGGAAGCACTGTGTAAATTTTTGGCGCAGCTTGAAACTAAATGGAATAAATCAGTTCATATTCTGAATATAAACCAAAACCAAAATTTCCCCAAACCAGTCTTTTTGGATCTTACTTTCCCTTAATCACCAGTGCTGAATTTGCCCAAGAAAGCAGTCTTACCCTGAAAAGAGCAAGAAAACATGCTCCGCCCCCACCCCAAATTGGTGATTTTACAAGTTATTACGAAACCCAACTGTCCATTTCTGCTATTCAAAGGATAATAAATTTCATATAATTTATTATTTTCCTTTCTAATCAACATTTCAACTTAATGCAACCCTCCTTTGTTCTTTTTCTTTTCCAATTTACTCAGAGCTACTTTCCTGGAGGGACTGATTTTGCCCCCTCTTGGGAGTTCAATAAGCCAAGTCAACTTTTTCCTAGTGCTAATCAGAAAGGTCCTTTTGGCTCTAAGCATTGTTCTTTTGCCAGGTTCAGATTTTTCCGTCATTCCCTCCTCCTCGGTTCTTTAAAACCTTTCTCCCTCCTTTCTTCCTTTCTCTCTCCTACTCTTTCTCTCCTTTCTTCTTCTTTAAACTATTCCTCATTTTTATTTGAATGAATCGGAAGGAAGGAAGGAAGGAAGGAAGGAAGGAAGGAAGGAAGGAAGGAAGGAAGGAAGGAAGGGAGGAAGGGAGGAAGGGAGGAAGGGAGGAAGGGAGGAAGGGAGGAAGGGAGGAAGGGAGGAAGGGAGGAAGGGAGGAAGGGAGGAAGGGAGGAAGGGAGGAAGGGAGGAAGGGAGGAAGGGAGGAAAGGAGGAAGGAAGGAAGGAAGGGAGGAAGAGAGGAAGGAAGGAAGGAAGGGAGGAAGAGAGGAAGGGAGGAAGAGAGGAAGGAAGGAAGGAAGAGAGGAAGAGAGGAAGGAAGGAAGGAAGGAAGAGAGGAAGAGAGGAAGAGAGGAAGGAAGAAAGGAAGGGAGAGAGAGAGGGAGGGAGGGAGGGAGGGAGGGAGGGAGGGAGGGAAGGAGGGAGGGAGAAGACTCAACATTTCTGGCCCTACCAGATCACTGAAATTTCCTGATATCCTAATGATAAAAACTCCCCCAAAAAGGACTTAGAGGAAGGGGGCGGGGTTGAAAGATTCTATTAGTCAATTTACAACGTTGGGCTGTACTGTGTTGGTGCCATGCTGAGCACACTAAATATACTGAGAGTTCTGGGCACCAGAGGTACCATCGAAGCCATTCTCTTCATTAAAGTCTAGGCTTTGCAATGACAAAGACAAGTAGCTCTCATTTTTAAAACTAGCACAGGCGAGATTTTAGGATCAAACACAAACCAGAGAATAACGAACTTTTTAAGAAACACTTGCCAAACCCAACCCTAGAAGATCTTCCTTAGATGAAAAGTTAATGCTTTCCCAAATTATCATAGAGAATTCAAAACAATCCATTCCTTTAAAATTGCTTTTGTTTATTATAAGAAAAAAATGTTCATAATGTATACTTGTGACATGAAGGCTTTATGATTTCAATGACCCTGAACAGTCTCCTCTTGACAGCTTTCCGAAGGTTTTCCAAGAGACCTATTTTCACATTATGTCACTTGTCTGGCTCTTTTTCAAAGTCTATAATTGTTCTTGAATGGAGAGCACACAAACAAAACTGGCATTGTTGCCAGATAGTCCCATACCTTAGAAATAATTCTTCAAAATAGCTGACATTTATATAGCATGTTAAGGTTTACAAAACAATTTCTTCAAAATAATGCCGTAGGATGAGTAGTGCAATGAATGAATCAATGAATCGATGCATGAAAAAGTCTCTTTTTAAGCACTTACTATGTATGAGCTAGCCTTGTGCTAAGGGACACAAAAGAGACAATTCCTACCCTGAGCTAGAGGGGAGACAAGCAGGGGAGTGTTCTGGTCTGGGAAGTCACAGGGAGAGAAAGCAGAGTCACCAATCAGTTGACTGACAAGTCCTTTCCAGAAGCAAAGGTGGTCTCTTAACTTGATTACTGTTTCCAGGGCAGAGGAGGGCACCGTGCAAACTGCAGAGCAGTTTAGCCCTGGCACAGTAAGATTCCCACAGCAAGAGCAGCCGCAGAAGATGGGCACAATGGGATAAGCCAGGAATTTGGTGGGGGTAAAGTGCATATCATTATTCCCACTTAATAGAGGTTCAGAGTCTGGCTTGTCCATGGTTATAGCTATTAGATACGGAAGTCACCGTTCAAACCTAGCATTTTGGCTCTGAAACTAAAACTTTTTCATTTCTGCCACTAACTCTGATTTTATGACTTTTCTTCTTGAACACAAAGTGGCAAAGGTAAGAAATGTTATTTTCAGGTTATTAATCTTAATCACCTTTGTTCCAAGTTCAACTACAGAAGCCACCCTTCCCCAGGCCTACCTTGATCATTGCCTGTATTTATTGATGCTCTCTTCCACCCACAAATCACTTTGCAGTTAGTGATCTCTAACCCCACTGTAGCTTGCTAGAAAGCAGATATTTTTCTAGCACAGTGGACTGGACTTAATTAACTCACTTCAACAAATATGTATTAAGTGAACTGCTATGAAACTGATATCAATAAAATTTTGCAAAAATGAGATAAAATACCAAAAAAATGAGCTTTTAAAATATTTAGCTGATTAAAAATAAAAACAATAAAACAGTTCAAAAATAAAAACAAACCAAAAAACCCCAAGTAGTTTTAAGCTAAAACAAGTAGGACAGTGGACTTAGAAGAATCAAAAACATTTGGGTTCAAACTTGACCTCATACACTTATTAGTTGTGTGACCCTCGGCACTGAATCACTCTATTTCTGTTTCCCAATCTGTAAAACTAGAAGGTTAGAAGAGATCTAAGTCTACCATCATATGTCTTAATTTCATTCCTTTTAAAATATTTATACCTTAAATGGCATAAATTAATAAATTATAAAAGATGAAAAATCTAATCCACTCTTTCAATATCTGAAACAATTGCTTAAAGTTAGGAGGGGGATACAGAAATACTGCATCTCAAGTAATTGGTGTAGCCTTTAACTTTTCATAGAGAGAATGTCTGTGATAATTTCTTTGAAAGCATGACCTGATTATTACGAAGGCAAAAAGAAAACAAAATCAGGAATGGAGTGAGAGATTTAATCTTGCAATCCCAAGAACGGTTTCCTTCATGAAATCAGCGGCACATAAATCATTGTTACTAGCCATTCCCTGAATCAATATTCAAATTCCCTCTTGGTCTATATACATGACCACTAAATGAAATAATAATGACCCAGGACCTGTCCTACATTAGATCATCAATAATACCAATAGGAATTTCTTGATAGTAATGAGGTCATCTGGATAAAATGTGTCCAATGATTTTAGAAATAAATGTGAAGAATTAACTATAATGAATAAATTGCAAAGAGAATTTTTCTCACATATATTATATTGCCTATAATAGTAAATAAACAATACAACTTATCTGTAACTCAGATGTCAATATTCATGGGGGCAGCTTAGCCTTCATTTAAAACCTTGTTTTTAAAATAAATTAAGATTTTTACAGCTACAATTGTCTGAATTTTATTTCAGGACTTTGAAATATATGCTTTGGGGTTAGAAGCAGCACTCACTAATAGATTTGGTAACTACTCTGTTCAGTAATAGATGGAGGGCCTGGCAAAAATTAGTAAGACCAGAGTTTTAAGACTACCTCTGACCTTATTATCTATGGGACCTTAAGTCTTATTTAACCTCTCAGGACTCCCAGATAACTATAAGATTATAAACTGCTGAGAAAATGACAATCTATAGTGGTAGAAAGAGTTCCCTAGAACAATGAAATCACAGTTCTGAAAGTCCTGAACCCCACCCTGCTTCCAAAAATACAAAACACTGGGGCATTAGTAAGGGATACAAAGATATGGGATATATTTCCTGATTCCAAGGAGACATTTATCCAAATAGTTACAATCTAAAACAAATAGAAACTAATAAAATTAAACCTTTAAAAAAAAAAAACAGTTAATGATAATAAATGTTCCTGCCACATGTATGATAAGGAAATAAGAATCCCATTACTCTTCTTAAAGTCACGTGTTTACAAAGACTCAACACGTATTGGTAGAAAGATTCCCTGGATTGGGGGACAAGATCCCTAGGGTTTAGTCCTGGCTTTGTCACTAAATGGGTGTTTGATCTCAAGTAACAGTGACTGACATTTATATAGCACTTAAAGGTTTGAAAGCTTCTGGGTATAGATTATCTCATTTAAGGCAACTAATTTCCCTGGTGCCTCTGTTTCTTCATCTGTAAAATATCTGGAACATCTCTAAAATCCCCAACAGTTTAAATCTTGGTTTCTTTGTGGTTCTATGACTTAGGATCTAGTAATCCTAAGATAAATTTAAAGCTATAATGTCCTGTGGTGAAACTATTTCTAAATTACCAACATAAATGAGAGTAAAAATCCTAATAATTGAAGCAGGAAGTTATTTTCTTCAAATAACATATTGCAGGAAAACATTTTGAAGAGTTCAAATTTCCTAGATAATTGGTTCAAATTTCTTAGAATACAATGAGTACAATTTTATTAAATGCTCTCTGTTGCTGTCTCTATTTCTGAATCATTCTTTGTCTCTTTGATTCTCTCTCAATCTGTTTTTTGTTTCTCTCATTCTCTCTCTCTTTCTCTCTCTTCTCTCTCACACACACACTCTCTCTCTCTTTCTCTCTCTCTCTCCTCTCTCACACACACTCTCTCTCTCTCTCCCTCTCCCTCTCCCTCTCCTCCTCTCTCTCTCTCTCTCTCTCTCTCTCTCTCTCTCTCTCTCTCTCTCTCTCTCATTCTGTCTCTCTCTCTGTGTGTGTGCTCTCTGTCACAGCTAAAATCACCTGATTTACTGCAACTATTTCACTTTAAACTAGGAAAGTATAGAAATAGCATAGTATAGAAAGGAAGTATAAGATCACAATTCTAGAGCAGGAAGGAACCCATGGAAGTCATGTAGTCCAACATTTTACAGATGAGGAAACCGAGGCCCAAAGATGCTTTACTTAAATTCACAGATATTATAAGAAAAGATAGGATTTAATATCAGGTCATAGATCATACAAAGGTTTACAGCTGGGAAAGACCATAGGGACCCTGACCAAATTCCTCATTGGATAGTTGAGGATAATGAGGCCCAAGAATAGAGATAATTTGGTCATGATCACAATTAAAGAGTTAAAATTCAGTAAGTCTGACTACTTTCTGCACTATTTCCTCTGTACTGTGCTTCTTCCAAGTTTAGTGTCCTTTTCAATGGACCTTAGCAAGGAGTAGATATACAGCCAGGAAAGCCATTAAAATTACAATCTTAAAATATAAACCATGCTTTTGAAATTCTGGTTCTAGGAGACAAGGGTAAAAATGATTTCTCAAAAGGAAAGAATCAGAAATTGAAAGAAAATTATCGTATCATCTTTTTCTTGCTCCTCAATGTAATTTACAGATTCAAACGATGGGCAGTGTCATTGAGAATATGAAATATTGGGAAAGGGGATCATGAGTGTGTAGGACTGACTATTCAGGACTTTCAACTCTGTTGCAGTGCTAAAGATATAAAATTTAATGCAGCTTATGTTGGTTATTATGCCAACTTTGAAATATTAGGAAAAGGTTGAAAAAAATTACAACCTGACCTCATGTTAACAATCAGTGTGCCGGGGCAGTTAAATGGCACACTGGACAGAAGAATGCCTCAAATCAGTGAAGATGAATGAGTCATCTTGGATGCAAAAATCTGGCCTCAGACACTCCCTAGTTGTGTGCAACTCATTTGGGTCCCTTTGCCTCAGTTTCCTTATCTATAAAACACTAGACCATAGCAAACTACTGCAGTATCTGCCACGAAAATCCTAAATGGGTTCATGAAGAGTCAGACCTGACTAACAATATAATTGTACACAAGAATTGTGTGTGAGGCACTAGTAATACAGAGAAAACTGACAATCTCTGACCTCAAGAACTCCTACCTAAGGTGGGAAACAACATGCAAACCATTCCATACATTGTGTCATCTTCTCATGATTTTTTTTTACATTTCAGTGCATTTCATTTCAGTATTCTCTCTCCTCTCCAAAAAAAAAGTCCTTGAAGAAAATGCATGAAATATAAAATAAAATAAAAAATATAATCATTTTATAAAGTGATTCAGAAACTAAGGGTAACATGAAGTGCTACTGGCAGGACAAAAGCACTAATTAATAAAAATGTATATGATTTTTTTGCAAGTCAAGAATATGACTGGGGAGAGTAGAGGCTCCAGCTTCTAATGACTTCATCTTTTTTCTGGGGCAGGAGAAGCCATATAATACTTCCCAAATATTTTCATTATGGTTTTGGAGTGACAATCATCCTTCAAGAAGAAAGGGATATATTGCAAGTTTTTAAATTTTACCAATCTTATTTGCGACTAACATGTTGTGAATCATACGCTTTCTGAGATCCCTTTTAATGAAAGGCAGAAAATATGAAAAATCCTTCAATATTGACATTCTAAGAAGTCTCACCATACTTTTTTCCCTCTTAGAAGCCAGAATTTTTGAATGTCTGTTTCTGTGACTCTTCTACCCAATAGCAGCAGCAGTTAGCGTTTATATAACAAACATTATGTACCTGCAACTTTGCTAAGTACTTCAAAACCACCCTACTAGGCAGGTACTATTATTATTTCCATTTTACAGATGAGGAAACTGAGTCAAATGGGGAACAGATGACTTACCCAGGATCACAGTGTGTGGCTGAGGTCACACTGGAACTCAGGTCTCCCTGGCACTACAGTGAGATCTAGTTGCCAGTATTCCTTTTCTGGGGTTCTCTGGAGAAGGGAGAGAGAGATCTCTTTGTGGCCAAAATGCTATCTATCTCAGCTGATATAAATGAAGGAGTTTATTATTTTAAACAATCGTAAACTAACAGTTTTACAAGATGACAATGCCAAATCCACCTTTTAAAAATACCTTTTGTGTTTCATTTGTAACTGGACAACCAAGTGACTCTTTCTATTAAGAGGAATTAAAATGTGTTTTCACAATAATTGTATGTCTAAGTTTCACAACTGAGGAAGATAAGTATGATATTCTTCATGAAGACATGAAAAGAACTCTACCACTTTTAGGAAAAGCCAATTCATTTCAACATACTTTCATGATGAAAAAAAAAATTCAATGGTGGATAGGGCTTATATTCTTTGTGGGAGGGGGAGGGTGTAGAGGAACCACATGTTCACAGATAAGTATGAACTACATATATAAAAGATATCAAGTGATTTAGTGGGATGGGAGAAGAGAGGCCCAGAGCAGTCACTGATTTTTTTTTTTCTTCCCCCAAAGGAAGCAAGTTCCAGGAAAAACTAATGTAAGTCAATATGCATTCTGTCTTGCATCCCACATGACCCGCATTGGTTAGTTCAGGTACCTCTTTAATAAAATCTGAATCACTGGTGTTCATAATGAGGAATAACACTGGGAAGAATGCTACGGAATCAGAGATGAGTTTAAAATCTGACTTTGCCATTAGCTACATGTTTCAGCACCCACTGGCCCTTCTGGCCCTTAGTTTTCCCATCTTTAAAAACATGGTGCTGTATTAGATGACCTCTGTTATTCCTTTTAGCACTAAATCTAAGATCTTATGAACATAAGAAGGCAATTTTTAATATTAAATTCTAAGACAGCAGAGAAAACTATTGAGAGAAACAGATGGAAAGAGAGTTTTGTTTTTTACTCCCCCTTCTCCTATTGGGTCTGTAATTTTATTGATATGGGGAACATCTCTTCACTATGGAAAGAGTTCCAGCTCTAGAACTTATAGTCAGAGTTGCCTGGGCTAAATTTGTGGTTAAGTAACTTATCCAAAATCAGTCAGAATGTCAACTCAAGTCCTTGGCACAGGGTCAGGCTTTTTGTGCACTACACCATGCTGTGTATTCAGAAATAACTGATCTGTGTGTACTCCTTTTGCACTATTCACAAAGATGAGTCGTATTGGATCATCAATTAAATTGACAGTAATTTCATGAAAATAATAAGTTAAGCTTTAGCACAAAAATACACACATACACATTAAGAATGAAAATAAATTTAAAGCAAGGAGAGGTCCTTTAGAAGTATAGATTTAGTCACAAGGAATTAAATGGCAGGGTTAGGATATGAATCCAGATCCAGATTAAATTGATATTTAAAATAAGAAATTTTAAAAGATTATGTTGTTATTCATGACCTCAGATCTATTAAATCAGCAGAATGAACTACATTGGAACTTCTGGAAATTTCCTCAAAAGATAATTATATTGTGGATATTTTAATTATACAAAATATGTTGCAAATATTAAATTATATTAGAAACATTTCAGACACAAAGCTTAAATTATCATTTTCAAAACTAATCCTCTGTCCAACATCTGAGCTGCTGACATATCACTTTAACAATTTGGTTAAAAATTTTCTTACTCCTAACTTTGGGTTCAAGAAATAGAATTAAGGGTATAGGAAAACTTTTGGTAATAAAAGAACGCTTCTTTCCATGTATCTGCCCCAGATAGAAAGCCATGAATTAAAATACGTTAGGTAAATTTTGTCTAGAAAGCAAGTTACCTAAAGTGCTATGCCAGTCAGATTTTTTTAATAACTCCTTTAATCTTAAGAATAGGAACAGTATTCCCTTTTGATATTGAAGAAAGGAACCAGCAGCTACAGGAGAGCTCCACAGAAATCCCTGGAAATGGATCTAAGTAGGACACCCTAGCATCCTAGGGCCTGACAAGCACCATCTAGTAAACGTGGTCAAATCGGTCACTGTAATTCCATCAACTATCTGGCTACCAACAGATAATTTAGTCAATTTTGAGAAAGTTGCAAAAGTAAAATTTACAAGCACTTTCAAAATGAAATAATGAATAAAAATTAGAAAGCATCCCATCCTTGCTAGTAAATAACTGAAGGCTTTTTCTTTCTTTTTAATACTCTAGGTCTACTGGTTAAAATAATATAATCTGATTGTTGGCATAAAATACATCCAATCTTATAATTAATTGAATACTGTCTTTAATTTCTAACATTTTAGAGAAGACTTTATAACAAGAAGAAATTATTTGTTTCCTTCAATTATGTAGAATAGAAAAATAAATAAAATGCAAAGCAACAGAAGCTATGAGAAGTGATCTGATTTGAGAAAAGGCTTTTGAAACACCTTATCCTTAATTTGGTTTAAAATGGAAGCTAGGAACAAATGCCTTCCAATTCTTCTCCGAACACCAAAAATAAGGGATTATGAAGTGTAATATAGAGTGCCATATCAAGCGCGCCAGCAGGAACAGGCAAGTGATCACTCAATTTTACCTAATTTTTTTCTTTTTAACCAGGGAGGGTTCCATGAGAGTGGGAGATTGGGCAAATAACTTACATGAGTAAACAAAAGGCACCAAATAACCCATTTTAAGTGCCTGTAAGCTTTTGAATTCTCAGGACATCATCTCTGCTCACCAAAGAAAAATACTGAATTTGGCCTAGTTCTACATCATATTAGAATACAAACTCTTCCAAAATTTGGCCAGAATTCCCCTAATAAGTTATTTTTAAAAGTCTTTTTTCGTGAAGCTTAAATCTGAAGAGAATTCTGAAATACAAGTTTAAAAATTTGGTTTGCCAATAATTATGAAGTTACTACCACTGTTCATCAAGAAAAAGCTTTCCTATTTTCCATCACGTATGTATTGTTCCATCATGTCCAACTCTTCATAACATCATTTAGGATTTTTTTTTTTAGCAAAGATACTGGTGGTTTGCCATTTCCTTCTCCAGCTCATTTTACAGCTGAGGAAATTAAGGCAGCCAGAATCAAGTAACTCACCCAGAGTCACACAACTAGTCTTAAGGCTTCCTGTCTCTAAGCCCAGTGCTCTCTCCACTGTACATCTATTTCCCATCATTGCTCATCCTAAATCATCTCAATCCCATTAAGACACAGCACCATCTTTATTTTTAATCGTATGTTTCTTTAAACATGTGGTTGTCACTGTTCCGAGAAAATAGATTAATACATTTCACAACTACAATTATTATGTATCACCCCAAAAGTAAATGAAGCTTCCAGTGTCTATCAATGTTATTTATAAGAGGACACAGTGGAGAAGGTTACTAAGTTTTAATAAAAGCATTATATTATGGTAGTAATAATCTAGGTGTTTTACTGGAAGTGAAGTGGATTATTGTAAATGAAATTTTAAAATGTCCTTTCCATTTTACAGATAACACAAAATGACTTTTTTCATGTCTCTAGCGATAAGGATAAATTTGCCACACACTTAAATGGAGCCTTCACCCCGTCTACCCCAGCTCATGAATTAATAATTCAGTGACATTAATACAAGAAGATAAATGATAAAGAGGTGAAGGCACATGGGCCAGCAATGCACACATGCTTCCTTTAGCATAGCTAATACTTCTCTGCCAATTATAGCTAAAACTTTTTAACAGTTTTCAATAGCATTTTTACAATCTAAATAGCAGCTTATGCACACACAATTTCACACAATTCAAGCTTAATAAATCTCCTGCTGCTAGCAAACAATCATTCAGGGGGATTAAAGTGCAACATCTGTTAACATTAATAAGCATTTTATATAGTAATATGTATTAAAGCAAACTCTACTCCATTATTAGTTTCCTGAAAAAGCTTCTAGACCCATATACCATTTTAGCATAAAGTATACTTTCATCATTCAATTGGCAACTTTCATTTTAAATAACAATGAGATGTATTTGCTATGAAATGGTGAAAAAGAAAAAATTGAGTAAAATATACAGTATGAAATTATACCTTTTTCTCATCACAGGAGTTATTAGTGTGCATCTATGGATACAGACATACAGGGAAATACTTGTATCCAGTCCTCTACGGAACCCCCAAATTTCCCAAATTTGTTTTAACAGGAAAAGCACCATTTAACTTTCAGGAAATCGTGCAAAGCTCCTTATGTATGTCTATGATTCATTCATTTTCATGTTATATGCAATTATCATTTTAAGACATAATCCTCACTGGAAAAAAAAATGTCAGATTGGCCATTTTTCTTATAAGGGAGTACTGGGGTTGGGGAGACAGCTGGATATATAAAGAAATTACTGATTTAATCAGTCAGTAAACTTTTTTTTAAGTATTTATACTCTAGTCATTTTTTCCTAACGTAATACCTTCTCTACCTACCAATCTCAAATTACTTGTAACTCCTCTTCTCACCTTCACATCCAATTATAGATGTTAAATTCAGTTGATTATTTTTTCTAAGACTTCACCCCAGCTCATTCTTTCATTTCCCTTTCTGGTACTACTGCCTTGCTGCAAACCTTTATTTCTTCCCATCTATTCACTGGTCTTCCTTAGTCTAAAACATGTCACAACCTACAATCAATCAGACAAAAATTCTAAATTTAATTTAAAAAGCTGCATTTGATGTGTAAACATCTTGTATATTTTACAAGGTTACCTATGTACCCCGTTTCCCAATTAGGATGTTAAGTTCCTTGAAGACTTACCTTACCTTCTGACTTTGTATCTCTGGCTTTTAGCTTGGTACCAGTACTTATGCTAGTTAGATGACTGATCCCGGTCAGTGATTCAGACATGAGAAAATTGAGACTCAGAGAGGTTATCACACAGCTAATCAGAAACAAGATGGATTTGAACTTGGGTCTCCTGACTCTTATCCTGTCCAATGATCTTTTAACTATTTGTATCAAGTCCCTCAATTACTTCACTATCTCTCCAAAAACCTTTCTTTAATTCCAATTCCAATTGATTGACCCAGCAATCCTTAATATCATGTTAATTTTCCTAATATACTCCACACACAAACATACATATTTTGCTCATACCATCTTGGAAATCAGTGATTTCCAGTAATTAGACTTTGTTGGGTGTCCTTAATAGATTGCAGATTCAATTGCTTCACCCAAAATAATTCTCACCTCATGCTACCAACCTGAATGGACAATGCTCAAATCCCAGTTCTTTGGGATCAAACTTCTGATTGCCATCCTAACCAAGTCTGATTTTTCCCTTGTTTAAACTCATTTGTAATCAAGTGTGTATAGTCCTCTATTTTGTGATTTGTATTGTCTTTTTAGCATACCGCTCTTCTTAAGCTTGTTTATACTATAGATTGCTCATGGCAGCCTATAGATCCCTTCTCACTTTTAAATTCATAAAATAAAATGGAAATCTATATCAGATTGCTTACTGTCTTAGGGGGAGGGAAGAAGAGGGAAAAAACATTTGGAATTCAAAAATCTTGCAAAAACGAATGCTGAAAACGATCTCTATATGTAATAGAAAGAATAAAATACTACTAAGAAAAAATAAAATAAAATATACAGGATTACAATGAAATTCAATTATATTGAAGTAAAAATATAATTTCATCATCTAAATTCATAACCCCCCTACATCCATTCACAGTCCCCTTCAGGGTCTATGATCCCTAGGTTAAGAACTCCAGCTTTAATGGGACTGTCATCTAGAATTAACAATACTTTCAATTAGTTTTAAAACCTTTTTTTTTCATAATATTCTGCTTCAGATAAAATCCAGGCTTTATTGTTTCAGAGGTGATCCATGGTTCTCCAAGACTATGCTTGCAGCAACCCAGCTTTGACAGATCCTACATCAAGCTGAAAAGGATTCTAGAACAGACCTCATAATAATGTCTGCTTCCTTAAGGAACAAATAGCTAAGTTCAGGAACTCATCGCCATAATAGCTAAAGGGTGATGAATTTTCCATTCTCTGAAACTTCCAGTGACCATATAAGTGAGTGGTCTTTATACCAAAAGGTTGATGGACTGTGCTTGAGGGAACGCAGCCAATAGGTAAATTTTGAACCCAATTCTTCCAGATTACAAGAACTGGCTCTCTATTCACTTTATCAAATGTTTGATAAAACTGACAAATTCTTATTTTTAAAGACTACTACCAAGGAAAAAAGGACAGATAGGTGGCACAGTGGATAGAGTGCCAGGCCAGGAAGACTTATCTTCCAAGTTAAAAATCTGGCCTCAGACATTAGCTGTGTGACCCTGGGCAAATCACCTAACCCATTTTATAAAATCAGATGGAAAAGAAAATGGCAAATGATTCTGTCTTTACCAAAAAAAAAAAACTCCAAACAGGGTCACAAAAGAGTCAGACACGACTGAAAAACTACTCAACAACAACAACAAATCAAGGAAAAGGGACTGAGAACAAATGAATAGAAATAAGAGAGTGAATCTATGATTTTACTGACATGGGGAACCCTACTCTCAGGTGAAGAAACTTCCTCTAAATCCAAGTCAGTATCTTCTCTACAACTTAAAGTTTAACCAAAAAAAGAGATTTGCCAAAAGCATTAGGAATTGTTAGAGTAACTTAACTCAGGATGCATTATAAAATCAGACTAAAATCCAGCTCTTCCTAGTTTAGTAATTCTCTATCAATTCCATTGTACTGCTAATCTTTTTTTTTTTATAAAAGCAAAATAATTTCAGAATTTATTGTCAAAACCCTCATAAATATGAATTTATACTTGTAAAGTTCAATTGAAGACACCTTTACCTAGTATCTATTTTGCGTACAAAGAATTAGGCAAAAATTTCATAAAGCGGGTAGTCCAGTTTTCCCTGAATTAAAGTTAGTATTTTTTCTACTTACTAATTTTGACTATCATGATCACTATTGCTTTACATTAAACTTCCTGGTTTGGGTTTTCCTCATCACCTCAACATCTCACAAAATAACAGCTGCACAAATTGCTGATAGATGAAATCAGAAGTTAAATTAAATTGGCTGCAGAAGGCTTAGCTCTCACCTCCATGTGGGAATGTGGCAAATTTCATAGCGAAAAGAATCCAACTTCTAGCCTAAGCAAGCAGCGAAGGTGTGCTGCTCTCCTATAATACTGAACCAACCATCACGACTTACTTATTACCTTACTTAATACCGATTAGTATTAATGATTTACTGTGGTGAATGGAACTCCATGGCTACTTGCAAATCCAGAGCACGACCTTCCCAGTTGCTCAGTTTAGCATTTGCAATTTAATCAACTTTAATAGAGGAATCAGACGTTGACAATAAATCTTAAGCAGCTCTTTTGTGAAGAGACATCTGAAAATTAAATATGAAATTTAAAAGGTTTTAATAATTAGAGTCTGTAAATGGTACAATACATATGAGTGTGTATATATACATACACACATATATATTTATCTGTCCTAATTTATTGAGCCGTGATTCTCACATAAGACTCATCAAATGGAATACACACAGACACACACACACACGCACACAAAATCAAAACACTTCTCTAGCATTTTCCTAAATTAAGATCCTGAAGCCCCACAGCTAGTATGTACAAATTTAGATTTTATTAATACTTTAAATCAAACTGTAGAATGATTCAGTTTCACATAATGTCATTTATATTATATGCATTTTAGATCACATGCAATTTATATTAAGTCTCCTGCTATGGAGGCAATAGAACAATAAGATTTCAAATAGATTCTGAACCTTAGCTACTTGGATATTTTCGGAGACAAAGATAGCAAAAAACTAGTCACTTTTTCCAGAAGGAAACCAAAGTTTTCAATCTATTTGGTTACAATTTCATAACCTTCACAAAGAAGTTCTTTTCCATAAAGCATTCAAACTGAATTATTAGTGATTTTCCCATTTCTATTTAATTAGTTTTAAGAATTGAGTATTATACTAATTTACCAATCGTTCTGCTAAAAGATCCAGTAAATCGATCCTATCTAGTCTACACCACTTATAAACGTAGTATTATATCAAGAATTCCTATTTATTTTCACCAAAGAGTCTATTCCCTTCAGTCATTCTTAACACTGGTTACCTGAATTGGAAGCTTATTTAACTGGTCTGGTCCACCAGCAAAAAGGAGGAGATGGTGATATGATCCAACGACTTCCCCAACTAAAAATGGTTTGCAAGTGGGAGGATCCTACTGATTTTTCTTTTACTGTTGGGTTGCTTTTCAGTGAGTTTGAAGACAGAGGACAAAAAATCGGAACTAGGATTCTATTATTTACTTATCCCAGTTAAGAAGCATATTTGCTGCAAGGAGGAGCAAAGGAAATCAAGTATCTCAGGTAAAGTGTGGAGACACTTTAAGTCTTATCTCTTTTAAAGGAACTTGAAAATTACCAGTAAAGTGCTTATACATGTTAAGGGCTAAATAATGTCTTTTGAATTAAATGTTTACTTTTAATTTAGTCAACTAAATGTATGACAACTCTCCAAGACATCCCCCCAATTCATCAATTCAACAAATGGCATCATCTATTAACACACTGGAAGAATACCCACAATACAGAAGAGCCCAGTCTAGGAGAATTACAAGTATGAGAAGGGAAGATTGAAGAAGGAGCAAAGTAAGAAGGAAAAAGAAAAGAATAGAGATAACTGCTTTCAATTTAATGAACATTTGAAATCAGAGCATCATTAAATCATAGATTTAAGGCTAGAAGGAATCTCAAAACCCAGGAAATCAATCTCTTAAGGAAAGATTTGAACTCAAATTCCTGACTACAAATCTACTGTCTTATACACTTATATCATCTATAAAATTTAAAAATACCAGCAAAGTAGTCACTGAATAAAAAGCAAATAAATAGAATATAAACACTCATAGATTAAGACACTAAAATTGACCCTGCTATGAACTACTAATTTGCTTCTTATAGCACAATAGGAAATTGGGAGAAATGTGGGTTAAGCACTTATTTCCAGAATAAAATTTGTGTTTTTAAAGTAAAGAATACTTAAAGCAACATGAAATAAATCACGTGAAAGATCAAATAAAAAATAATGGAAGAGGAGCATTCAAAGACCAATTACCAACTTTTATCAGATTTCCCTTATTCTCCCCAAACTGACCTACTAGCTGTTGCTCCCAAAAGCATTTTCCCTATCTTCCACAGCTGGAACTTTCTCCCTCCTCAGGGATCTCTGCATCCTGGGTTCTTTGGCTTCCTTCAAATCTCAACTAAAGACCCAACTTTACAACAAGCCTTTCCCAATCCTCCTTAACTTTAGTGACTTTCTTCTGAAATCACCCCTAATTTATTATACAAATATATATGTGTGTATTATCTCACACACACACACACACACACACACACACACTTGGTTTGTCTCCATGTTCTCACCCTTGCTGTGTTCCTGAGAACTCTTTGAAAGCAGAGACAGCCTTTTTTCTTTCTTCTGATTCCCCTATGCTTGACAAAGTGCCCAACACATAGTTGGTGCTTAATAAAAATCAAACTGAAAAATGGAATTGCTGAATAAGAAGTCTATTATGAAGTCTATCTACAAAATTTCTTCAAATTATCTAATTGGAAATTGTATTTTCTAGGGATTCCGTGATATAGAACCCTGATATATAACTGAAAGCATTTATTTGTGCAAGACAGTGACAATCCACAGTTAGTCTCATCAGTTTAAATTGGTGTGTTTACTGAATCTTTCCCCATAGTTCTACTTCCTACCTTTGAATTCTTGGCTGCTTCTAAACAGAGGAGAATAGGAATAAATATTTCTGTTTTTGCTGGAAACACTATGTAATCTAAGCATCAGGGACATATTTTATTGAATTAAATGGAACATTTTCATTTAATATTAGACTCACTATTTTTATATACATGAAGGGAATGGAGTCTATACTCCATTGCCACAACCTAGCAAAGTTTGTTATTAGTTTTATCATAATTTCTTTGTGACACTGAATAGGATATAGGGTTGCTTTCTAAATTTAGCACAACTAGGGAGTAACTGATCTTCTAATTCCCCTTCCTCAGCATCAGCAAATAGATACCAAATAGGATAGCTGAAAAGCCCATGAGAAAATTCTGTAACTTTGTTTTGAAATCTTTGAAACAGAAAGAACCTAGAAATTTTTAGCAATTTCTATAAAAGAAAAGTGGCAAGTAGACAGTTTGGAAAAAACATGGTGAAATAATGGAAAACATTAGATGAAAGACAAAAGCTTCAAAGGGATAGCAAACTAGAAGATAGACTAGCCTAGACATGGGAGGAAAGCAGGAAAGGACACATTCAAGGTTAAAGCTCTCAAGGTCAGCATTTGACCTTGACGTGATTGAGAAACTGCTAGGCATATACTGAAAATGACCCTCAGAAAGGGTCATTATCTAAACAACTCAATTTCTGGAGGGTCACTCTTTAATCATAATGACATTTAAACATAATCCCATCATAAAATAATTCACTTTGAGATAGATTTGAATATGCTATGGTAAAATTATAATCTATTAAGCATAACAAGTAAATTTTTACACAGAAAGGCAGTACGATCTATTCTCCAAAACTAGCGATTAATCAAAAAAAAAAAAAAAAGTATCCAGAATGTGGCTATGATTATAAAATTCTTAATAGTATTTACATACCTGTGTTATTTAGAGATATATACATAGAAATTCTTACTAATCTACCAAGAAAGAAAGAAGACGCTGTCTTATCACAAAAGCAATATGTTCTTTCATCTCAAAAGCCATAGACAACATCTCAATTTCTATTTCTGCCACTCCACTAGTCAGGCCCAACACATACATACAGACAAGGGTTTCTATTTAATCTGGTTCCATATAGACTGTAAGCAAAATTAGCGAGTTTCATCTTTAACTGAATGTGTTCTTGGAAGCCAAATGTCTGTAAAAACTGATATAGATAAGAACGCTTGCCATATTCTATATTATACATATAAAAGCATTTTTGTCATGCTGGACCCAAAATATTTAAAACAAGGAATGCCCAAAAGGTCAACAACAAATTCTGTATAATCTCTCCCTAATTGTGAAAGGAACAATCGTCCATATACAAATATTTCGAGATACAAAAAAAAAAATAAAATTGTGAACTCCCTTTACATAGTTTTTTAAAAGAAGTATCAGATACAGAGATAAACAAGACAGATATGGAGATATAGATAAGAGCATATTGACATGCAACAGAGATGGCTAGATAGACAGACCAACTGGAGCAGAGAAGAATAGATGGATAGATACAGAGATGGATACATAGATAGATAGATAGATAGATAGATAGATAGATAGATAGATAGATAGATAGATAGAGATAAATAGACAGATGAGATATACAGACAAGCAAATAGATGACAGATCATTTAATAAAGGAGTAACAAAACTGATCATTAGTCTGTGCCCTGATCTAAACATTTTGGTTTCTTCTGTTCATCTTTTAAAACTATGACACTATCACATATTTAAAATCCAAATGCAAAAGTATTTCCAAAGGTGGTTTCCAAAAATATGTACACACACACACACACACACACACACACACACACACACACACACATCCTATCTTTGTCTTTTAACGCCCTTTACACCCTGGCATTCTTCTTACCTCTCCAGTCTCCTGCCACCTTACTCCCCATTCATGTTCCCAGTGATCCCCTGGTATTAATTTCCGTTGCTGTTCCTTATACAAGACACTCCATCATCTAACCTCACGCCTTTTTATTGATAGTAACCCAGATTTCTCCACCTCCTAGCTTCATTGGTTTCCTGTTTAAGACAGCTCAAATTCTACCTACTCAATGAGTGTCCTCCTTTATCCCTATTGGCACACACAGAGCTAAGCTAGTTCCTTCCAAGATTACCTCTGATTTACATTGTGTATGTTATCATTCATGTGCATATATACATACAAATATGCACACAATTGTGTATGTGTAGGTATGTGTGTGTTGATGGATAAATGACAGATTGGCAGTTAGATATCTTGTCTTATCTAATTGTTTACAGCTTTTCTCCAGCTTTAGTCCTGACTAATTGTGTTTGCCTTTCTTTGTATCACCAACACTTATCTCATGTATTAAGCCCTTAATAAATGTGTGTTGATTGAACACAGAGTTATTCCATCACTGATACAAACTGAAACCCCATCCAACTCTTAACTAAACAGACTTCAAAAGTAGATGGGAAGAAAAAAATCATCATCTACTAAACCAACCATCAGATTTAATTAACCAGAATCTTGACAAATGAAACATCACAAGCCTTTCCAGCTTACTAAAAATTACAACGTAACCTCAAGCAAGTCATTTATTTGGGGTTCACAGGTTTTCTCCCCTGCAAATGAGGGGGTTGAATGAATCAAATGTTCTCTCAGGTCTCTCCCAGATAGGAGAAATTCTTCCCTCTCAGTCCCACCAACAAACCTACAGAGTAAATTGAGGTTTAACTGTTTTTAGAGGACAGAACAGAAGCATTGGGTACAGGATAACTTTCTAATAATCTGAGCTTGAACCCAGGGATTCCTTCTGGGACATCATAAACTACTGAGAACTATTTTAATTCTGGTATCCTCTCATTTTTCAATGAACCTTCTTAGACTAAAACAAAGATTGTCCTTAAAAACCAAAACTAGCCAAACTGAAAGGTTTAAAAGAAAGCTTAATACATGAAGTATGAAAGAAATACAGGTTTAAATTCTTAGAAATCTACATATCCAGGGGGCATTTTGATTGCAAAAAAAAAAAATCTTCAAGCATTCAAAATTCATAATACATGCATATATACAAATATGAACGTATGTACACAATTGCATGTTAAATAAGTTGTATATATAGTGTATGAGAATTTGAGTTACTGAATTAAGAAAAATAAAAGACTTTTGCTATCAATACCCCAACACATTAGCAGAATAAACACATAATGCGTTTATAAAATCATTACAAAATTTTAAAAAACAATGAATGGATATTCACAATACTTGCACATTACAATTCTATGGCAGATTCACAAAGTCTCTCCTGTACTTACACTAACATTAGAGTCCCTCCTGGACTTGAAAGTATGTTCAGTATGATGCTAGGATACAATAACCCCTGACCCTTTTTTAGTAAAATTCTGAGGTTTCTTTTTTTTTTTTAAACAAGTGAGTTATTTAAGTCTCTTTTATAAAAGCAAGTCAAATTTTTAGCAGAACCATATTAACCTAATTGCAAAATTAGCACAAGACAATATAAGAGAAAATAGGAGGAAAGATAAAAGTCATGAAGGCATTTCAATTCTCAATCATAATTTAACTATTTAGGCAATCACAAGGAGATTCCTGGCTATCGGATTATTGCCCTAACTTAAATTCAGGAAAACAAATTCTAAGCCTGAGATGAAGGACATACATTAGTTTACCAATGAATTTAGTGGCAAGTTCAAAAAAGGCAAAAAAGACAGTGGCCAAAGATCTAATGATTAATTCCACCAGAGAATAATCTAGTTGGTTTTATTTTTTCCCTTTAATCCTATCTATAATCACTAAGGTTTCAACATTTTAATTTAATGTATATCCCCTGTCATTCTATTCTCAAATTGAACACAATTTAACTACAATAATAGGTTGTTTTTTTTTTTTATTTCCCAAATTATCTGTCCCTTAAAAGTATTTTCATTAAAAGAAACATTTTATTTTTAAATTGAGAATGAGGGGAGGGGCAGATCTTTGTATAAAGACGATTATAATAGTAGGAAAAGAAATAATGACACAGACAGATCAAAATGATAGTCGACAAAAAATATTTTTATTGGGGAAAAAAATCAACTAAAAACAGCTAAATTTTATAACTACAATTATGCTAAATAATAATATAACTTTTGTAAGGATGAAATCATGTCATATATTATGTAATGGGAAGAATAGTTACTTTTTTCAAGGTAGTTTTAATATACCAATTACTATGAAAACACTTTAAAGATTATTACTAAATAATTAATCAAGCAAAAACTACCTCTATCTAAAATCTGAATATTACAGAGAAAGTTAAAAAAAAATGCATGTGGGGGGAGGGGGGAAAAAAGGAAATCAAAAGAAATTTATGTGACTTCTTAAAAACAAAAAGGCCTTCAGCCATCAATTATGACAAGATTAACCCTGTGCCACTATTCTTCAAACATCAAAAGAAAACATTATTCCATTATTTCAGAAGAAACATGACAAATATTAGTGCTGCATAGGTTACAGTTAAACAGGTGTTCTTAGAAGAATTTAATTAGGCAGAATAATATTAGAAAAATGTCCCTTTCATAATATCTACATTATTACAAATAGGTAAGTATGTGGAAAAACCTATCTACATTTTTCAGAAATGCAAGGCAAATCCATTTTAATAAGATTAATATGAATAAATGAGGTATGTATTTTAGTCTAATTCTCAATTAAAAATTAACAGTCAAATGATTGCCCTAATGTCACTTATGTTATAGTGAAGATTGCTTTGCTGTATGGGGTGAATTAGATAGGTGGTAACTAAGGTCACTGCGATTCTGTGTTCTATAGGTAAAAGTTCTGTCTTGATTTTCCTAGAAATCAATCTGCAGTAATACTACAAAATAGAGTCTTCCTTGTATATATACTCATCAAGGAGTTGTTACAAGTCTGAATCCATGAGAGTATTGAAGTTACCTCTTAATAGTGTAAGAACTGTAGTAACCCCCCCAAAAAATTCACTGCTTATGAAAATGTCAAGAAAAAGTTCATATCTCTTTAATTCAATCAATAGGCATCTATTAAGAACCTACTAATGTTCCAGGCACTGTTGAAGTCCCAGAGATACTAAAATGAAAATTCAAATATGTCTGTATTATTTGCTATACAGTGGAACTCACATAGTTTTTAATTTATCCATGATACTTTGGCTATAAATTTGGATGTGTGTGATTATTATTTACCAAAGGAAAAAAATGTAATTGACAGAAAAATCTCTTATATTTCTCAAGGAAGAGAACTGTAATCTCCTATAGTTTTTCATTCTGAGATATGAGAACAAGGATTAGATGTCTTGGCAACTAACTATAACAAAACTAATCAAAGCCAGACAGAACACATTAAAGAGGGAGGGGGGGACTATTAAAATAACTAAACCACAAAACATATACTTGATCATTAATCAGGGACTACAGTACATTGATTTTTCTTATAAAAGTCACTGTATTATATACAATTCTAAGCCACCACTACATTACAAAATAGTTTATCCGTACTAATCACCCTAAACTACTATAAAAATTATAATGTTAGAAAAGAACTGTTGGAAATGAGTTTTTTTAAATACTTTAATGTGCTACAGCTGTAATCTGAATCCCATGGTCTAAAACCTACAAAGATTCTAAGTATACTTCAAAGTGTTTCACTACCCCAATCTTTCATTATACCCATTATTTAAACATTACCCAAAGATAATGGAGAATACTGCAGTACTGACCTATTTGTCAAGTAAATACATTTGTAAGTACTATCCTCTTATAATAGCGAAGATTGAAAGAAATATCTCTGACCAACCTGTTCTTAAAACATATACGAGACTATGGGAAACTATAATTCCCAAATTTCAAGGAAGATTCTTATTTAAAAGTCCACCAGGTATAATCAGAATTTTTTTTTCAACATCATATATTTATTTTGGTGATCTCAGTGCAAACAACAAATAAGATATTAACCATTCTAAATTATATAAAGTATCCACTGTTCTGAAATTGTTTGCAAAATTAGACCCAAACATGGGTCAACTAATAAATATCTCACATTCTATAATGAAAAAGACATAAACTTCAAGTAAAAAGGTGGCATTTTTTAGCATTATTAGTCTGGTTCTTTCCCTTATCTTGATGTACTATCATCAGATAAAGCATGTATTTCCTTAAATGTTCCATTCAATTTATGAAGAGCTGTTCCATTAATATTTAAATTTTTCTTTGTTTTTGCTTATCTTTTTTGTGGTTGTTTTTGCTTATGTTTCTTTAAACAAAGCATATGAACAGTAAATACTAAATTATATTCTCATTTCCAACTTCTGATGAAGCAGAATCTAAGAGTAGTTATTTTAAACTTTTGGTTCAGGAATGTGTCCACATGAGATGACTTCCTAAAAGTGATTTGTATAAAAGACTACAAATAACAAAAATGATTAGGTCTGATACATTCAATATTAGATTTGAGCTTTACGTCAATTTCATAAAAAAGGCAAAGTGACATGTAATCTATCTATAAAGAAAGAAAACAGAAAACAGCACAGCTTCTGTTTTGAATGGCTAGAATGACTATTATATTCCGAAAAAGACAAAATTTTAAAAGCACAGCAATTAAATATATTTTCGGTTTTCTCTGAAGGTTCACATTTAATCTGCAGACTTCCAGCTTTGCATTCTAAGCACTCCCTAATTTATATATATATATATATATATATATATATATATATCCCAAATTCTCACTTTAAATCATCATACTTATCTGATTAAAAGATTTTTTTATAAATTACGTATTTCTTATTTTGTAGAATTCTGAAAGTCATGTTATTTTAAGCATTTTTTAAAATTTAACATATTAAAAAACAAACAAGTCAGCATTTATAATACTTTCTAATTTAATTTAGAGTACATATGCAAAATTATAGCAGATTTTTATAAGTTTAAAATTATTAATCCACATAAAAATGCATTCCATATATGTTTTAGAGAGAAAAACCCTCTTTACTAAAAAAAAAAAAGAAGCAATCATTTTGCGTTCTCCTTAAATGATATTAAAAAAAAAATCCTTTTACTCCTATATAGACTTGATAATACATGAAAATTCATTCTACTTAAATATCATTGGCACAAATGAGCTGAGAACATAATCAGATTAGTTTTTAATAATTTCTTTTAATTTTAACAGTGTTCAGTCATGAAGCTTTTATAGAGAATTAAGAACAAGGGTCTGGGTAATTTTTGATGGAAAACAGCAAAATCCAAAATGACATTTAAGTTGTAGGCAATTAATTTCTTTGTCACAAATATTTCTTTAAAAAATTAAAACATAAATAATTTTACAATAAAACTAAAGTGGGGGGGAGACAACTTTTAATTGAGCTTTTTTTTTTTTTAATAAAGGGTCTCCAATGCCATTATCATTATTACTATTATTTAAAATAGCCATCTCCTACCTTCAAGAGTGTGAAGAGCTTAGATGGATGTTTTCCCCATATCCATACAGAAGTTGCATGGACTTTCTTATACTTATGTGCTCCCTGGAACAGTTTGACTGAACTGAATATTCAAGTAATTCTTACCTCACAGTGAGGTGGGGGAGGACAAAGAGGAGGAAGGAGGAGAAAAGAGCTAGAAGACTAGATTCTATTCACTGCTCCATATTTTCTTTAGTAAGAACAAGTTAAGGTATCATTTGTCTTACTATTTCACAAGTAAATGTTGCAACCCTGCAAGGCCGGGTACATCAAAAGCTCAATGTAAAAGTCAGTATTTGTATATTTCTGTATAAAACGTACCATCATAATCCTATTGGACTGTAATTGCTGTAGCTAATATTCTTACCCTCTTACGAAAATACTACACATAAAATGTAGTACTGAGTTGTTAAGATAATACATGATCAAGCTGAGAGAGGGTAATACCGATACAATAGACCTTGCCAATGCCATAAATCTCTTTATTAGACAACAACCTATTACAGGAGATCTACTTAACTGTTTCCCTACTTAGAGGGCCATTTGGTGTAACAATAACAAGCTGACTTTTCACATTAGTAAGGATTAGCCAGTATAAATAATAAATTGCCACTGAGATGATGTTCAGTAAGACAAGGGGGGAAAAAACCCTTTCTGAGTATTTAAAAAAAAAAGCTAAAAATACGTCAATATTGGTCTCTGATAAACTAAGTGAAGTAGAGAGAAATCAACATCTACCTATTTTCCAGGACTTAAATGTGAACCCATTTGAGTATCAGTTCCATTTTATTTAATAAGCAAAGATTGAAAAAAAAATCCGAACAATTAAAATACACAAATAAAAAATGCCAGAATTTTTCTTACTAATTTAAATAATCTATCACAAAATGTCTTCCTTAGTAGCATAAATAACGTTATATATTTTATTCAATAATAATACTGGTTTAGTTACCATTCTTTTATCATCACCAAATTATTCTTCCACTAAACCCTTAAATCTAAGTATTTCCATACCAATTATGATACAGTTGCATTTCACAGCCCTAGAAATTAAGTAATTATAGTATTAATAAATCATATTTTAAAATAAAGGTCTACAATGTATAGTACATTCCTTTTCCCTTCTCTCCCCCATCCTCCCCATTCATTAACTGTTTATTGCTGGCTTTTAACAGGTACCTTATGTAGTTAAGTGTTACAGCCCTAAATTGTCCCATTATCAGAAGTAAGTCATTAATCCAAAGTGATCTGTTGCTTTCTAGTTGTTTTCTTAAACAAAGCATTTACATCTAAGACTACACTAAGCAATCTAATTGAGATCTATTAATTAAATGTTGAGAAACTTAATCCACTCTAGTCTCATGTGCAGATCTGTCAAAAAACATTTTACATCTACTGGAAAACTTTCTAGTCAAAGTTTGCTGATGATAGAAAAAAGATGGCTCTGTCCTCTTTCTTCCTGAAGCTGATAGAACCATTTCAAAACTCACATGATTAATCATTTCTTGCAAATTTGCAACTGTCCCCCTTTTTCAGCTGCATATTTTGATAACATTTCATCATCTTTCCAGTTTTGATCCCTTCAAAATTAAGAACAAATATTTAATCTAGAAAAAGAATATACTGTAAATACTTGATATAAGATTTATTTTTTCACTATCATTTGACTACTGTCATAAGAGCTTTAAAAATTCTCTTCTCAAATGCATGGGAAAGAAATATTTTTAAATGAAGTTTAAATATTCCAAAAGAAAAGTATCAACTTCCAGAGGTTCCTATTATTTTATCTCAGATACAAGCTCCCTCTGCAGGTAATAAAAAGGGTTAGCAAAAATATGTGGGAAACATAGGTAGCCAGGATAAAAAAAATGCAATCATCACCATTTAATAGAAATATTCTAGTAATTAACTGATGAAAACAGTCCTATTAAAAATTCTTTTAAAACATTTAAGGCTGGACCTCTAAAACTTTGCTTGCCATTACTCAGTTTTCTTAAAGATAACAAGGGGATAATGAAAGCATTGATTCTCTTATGATTGTTGTGAGATTTGAATGGGATCATATTTGTATAGTACTACCTGCTGCAAAACAAGTGCTAAATAAATGCTTATTCCCTTTCCCTTCTAGTCCTTGAATGGAAGGAAGGGTTAAGTCAAAGTCACTCAAAAACTGCTTCCACACAGTGGATCTTCATGAAAAAGAAAACATTACTCTGCTTACAAAGAAAGCTGGAGGCTGCCAAGACAGACCACCCAAAACAAGACAGAACATCCAAGTTTATCTGATCCACCTCAAAATCAAAAAATAAACAAACACGGATGGCACTCATACTCTATTTACAGCCAAAGACAAAAGGGAAAATCTTTGTTTTGAATCACAAAGTTCTCAAAGAAATGTTAAAAGAAAACCCAACACAGAAAATTATACAATTCTACATTTATCCGATTAAAGAGGAAAACGTGGTTTTTACAAATCTTGACTTTATTCTTCCTGGCATGTTTTCAAGGTTAGGTTTTTGTCATTTATAGCGAACGCTCTGCCAACAAAAATACAACAGATATATCTGACAATATTTTTGGTGTGAATTCTGTACATATAAGTTATTTTTCAAAAGATGAATTATTTTCTTCTTAGGCGACATCTGAAGATTTGGGATATATTGAAGATCTGGTTTGTTCATTCTGTGCTCCAGAGGAGGGATGCCATTTTTTAAAAGACAAAAACAGGACAAAGTAAAACAATTTGTAAAATTTAACAAATATGCCAATTTTCTAAACTCAAAAGGCAAACCCAATAAGAAAGAGAGATGAATTAAATCAGGAATTTCTCTTGCACTTAAGAAAAAAAAAACAAAAAAACAAACCTTGAATTTTTCAAGTTATAATCTCAGATTAGGTAAAACTAATATGAGAAGTTATTTTGTAGGGATAGGTTTGGAATCGTGATCTACATGTAGCAGCTGCCCAAAAGAAATGAGACAATTTGCTATACTGTTCTTTATCCACTGGGCGTATTTGCCCATCCAAGGTCTCAATCACATAAATCTATAATTCGTTGCCACCACACTAGAGGAAAAAAAAAGTGGCAAACATTAGAGTTCTATTAATAAACATGGAATCAAAGAAGGTAGAATAGTATTTTAGAATTGTTTTAATTTGTTGGGATGTATAGAGAAGTGAGGATGAGGCACAATAATCTCACATCAAATTTAAAACAATAGAAAAGCTTCCAAAAAATTTCTTTACATTGAACTCCTTTTAGTCATTAAAGAACATTATCCTTGCTTTTTACCTTACTAAAATACTGTCAAACTGAATGAAGGAAAAAAAGTTTATGTGCATATAAATAAAATTAATAGGAGAATCACACAAGTAGGTGCTTCTCAAAATTAATCCATACAAACACGGTGGCCTTCAAAGTCAAGTATAACACAAATTGCAATTAGAGTTATATTAAAAGTGTCACTATCTATGGTGGGATTAAAGATGGAAGAACGACTGAATTAAGGAGTAAGCAATTCATAAATCAATAACAGCAAAAAGGAATGGAAAACTCTGAACTCTGTAAGTTATTTGAAAAGAAGCATGAAATGAAAAGATTTTAGGGTCAGAAGTTGTCCTAGCTCTGCAGTTTATCCTTGTAACCTTGGGCAGAGTACTTCATCCCTTGATGGGTCAGTTTCCTCAAGAGAAAATTGAGGGGGCTAGATAGATGATGGCTAAGATGCCTTCTAGCTTTAAGATTCAGTGATTCTAGAAGGGAAATTAGGGGACAAAAAAAAAAAAAAGAAAGATAGTAATAACCTTTTTAATCTGTTACAAAAGACATCTTTTCCAAATAAGTGACTTAAGGGAAACTGGTCACTTATTTTCCTCTTAGGCATTTTAAATAGAAGCAGTCTGTATCCTATCCTACAAATTAGACTCAAAAGTTCTTCAAGTGAATATGACCTAACAGAGACAGAAATAAAAAAACAACTAATGAAATAGTCCATAGTCTTTCTTCAGGTTCATTCATTACAATGGGCGTTAATGTTACTTTTAATTTCATGTACAAATTAAGAGTGATTAAATTACTAAGATTACAAACCTAACTTTTTAAAGTAATCGGGGGCTGTCCTATGTAGGACATCTCCCATTCACAACAAAGAGCTAGTAAAAGAAACAAGGTCACCCAACCCTCCCCCTGCTGCCAAGACCCATTTCTGACAGTAATGGGTGTTAGATTATTCTCTCATGTAGAGCCACAGCAATAATCAGTCTGAGGTGTTGACTGATATAACAATACCTCCCGAAGAAGGGCACAACACAGGGATAGATAAATGTGTTTATGTGAACCATGAGCAAGAAGTGAGTCTTAAAACAAAATAATGTTCTTGCCTTTAAGATCAGTCAAATAAATGTCACTGTTAAAACTCAGTGCTAAAATAGTAGCTTTGATTATATATCATACATATAAAGAAAGAGAACATTCTGACACAGAAAGGTACGTTTTACTCAATACAATCTGTGCAAATCGTCTCTCAACAAGATGAAATTAAATATCAAATTATTTACTTGAGTACTTTCTAAGAGATTATAATGGAATGCCATTCACTATTTTTCCTTCTTTGCTAATACTGATAAAACACAGTCACTTACTAATTGGAGCATGAAAACATTAAACTCTCTTTTTCTTCTTATTAAACAAACTACCATCTTCTTTAAAGCCACATAAAGGCTGTGTTTTGTTCATCTTAAGAAATAAAAGGAGAAATCTTAAATGAAATATAACAGGAGAAGTTTTAAATAAAATTCAAATATATTCAGGAGGAATGTATGAAAAATCAAACTTCCATCATCTGAACCACAGAAACATTTCATTTTTATCTTTATTCTTTTCATTCTCAAATCAACTCTAAAGTATCTTTTCCAAGTTGCTTAATGTAGTTTAAAATAGCAGTAAACTTCAACTCTGGCCATGTTTTCAGGAAGGTGACTTGTGACTCTGATTAGGCACCTTTTAATCTTCTATTTCTATTTTTATTAAAGTACTCTCCCTACCTTAAAAAAAAAAAAAAATCCTCAAAAAGGTCTTTCAGCTTTAAATAGCCTTCTTTTATGGCAAATGATTTCAACATTGAAATGTAGAGATTGGGGCTTAATCCTTTTGTGTGAATTTTAATGTTTATAATGTACTCCTCACAGATTGGAAAAATCAATGACAAGACCAACAGGGGCCCATTTTCCTCAGCCCAAGTTCTCTTGTCAGACCGTGATTAATGCTGTGCTCTGTAGAGGGAGACATTACATCCGGGCTAAAACAGACCTAAATTTTACCCTTAGGCAGAAATCTGATTTAAACATCTCTATTTGAAGTGACATTTGTCCTGTCTTTTTGACCAGTTTTTCCAGGAATCACAGAAAGTTGACTTTGTGTCTTAAGAATAGTTTGGGGGAGGAGGGGAATAGAGAGAGAAGGGAGTTGTTTGTTTTTAGGGGGGCGGGGGGGAGGGAGATGTTAAACATAACTGTTCTTGTCTCTAGTAAATCTGAGACCCAGAATGAATCAACCTGCTAATAAAACAGGTGTCCAGCTATTTTACTAGAATAACTTACAGATGCAAGAATTCAAGACCGCCATTTAAGTAGATGAGGCAAAGACAGTTTAACAAATGAAGAGATTTGGTCATTCTAAGAATTGAGATTTTTTTTTTTACATTCAAAGATGATGTCATTGATCTAAGAAATATATTTAATTTTATCTTTTGTCTCTTATTCATGGCTAAAATGTTTAAAATTTTGTTTATTAAACCAAAAAGTACTCAAAATGAAACCAAATAGAGTTAACCTGAGGTTTGTTTTTAAAAATCATGATAGGTTTGCTTGTTCCCCCCCTTCTGTAAACTTTTATAGGACTTCTATACAATTGCTTTGACTTTGAATTTTTTTTTAAAGTGGGAAGCAAAAAATGTTCCTATCACAACAAAGACAAAATTAAATGGGGTAGGTGTTAAAGGAGGGGGGGGATGTAAAACATAACTATTCATGTCCTCTAGTAAATCTGAGATATTATTAAAACAATTTAGTCACTCCTGGCAAGTTCCTCCTAACCAAGGTAATCTAATTTCTGTTTCTTTTCAGCATAAATTGATTTTTTTTTCCTTTTAGCTGTTCCAATAATTGAACAAATTTATACAACTGTGATGGGATTTTACTTACCATCACACAATGCATAAAATCTTCCACAAAGACAAAGTATATTACTTCATAAAACTGCATTTTTGTTGTAATTAAATAAATTGTATTTAAACATTGTTTCTGTCTCTAAAGCAATCAATAGCATTTTGCTGTAAGGTACATTTTACCTGCAGGGGTTAACCTCATTGCAGTTTTCTTCATTTATTTCAGTTAGTCTGTACTGCTCCTGTTATTGTTTTCTAATAATTTGAAGTAAATAACAGATGTATAAATACATTGATAATTAAAAAAAACTGAAAAAAATTTAATTGGAATGTGTGACCCACTACTCAATTTTATTCCATAAATAACTCTGCCAAAATTCAAAAATCTGATAACTATTTTCTTAATAGTCACACACCTTCAAATACCAGTTTACTTCTTAATATGAATAAACTGCTGTGATATTTTATAAACAATAATGATAATTTCCATGAATAAAAAAAACTATGATCTGTTTTAACTGTTTTAATTAAAACGGAAAATGTCAGTTCCATATTGAGGAACTTGCTGGACACAATATACTTAATATAATTTTAAGTTGATGACGATATGATTACTTAAGGTTTTCATTTTACTTAAGGCCTCTTTCAATAATTACATATATCCTTATTCTAACCAAACCACTCCTTCAACCATTAAAAAACAGCAACAACAACAACCAAAAAAAAAAAAAAAAAAAAAAAAGACAGGCTTTAGTTTCTTTTTTTAAAAGAGCCTCCATAATCTTTAAGCAAATCTAGAAAGTAGATTTGGAGAACAAACTCAATTTAGTCTAATTATAACAATCTAGAAGATTAAATCCTTTTATACAGCCTATGAATTTCCAAGAATTGTTTTGAGAGAGATGATTATTTGGGTGCGGCTTTAAAGTTAGTAATTAATGTCAGGTAAGAAAAAACTTAGTCAATCTATGATTTCAATCTAACTTTTGAATAAAAATGATTGAGTCATTCCCCCAAAGCCCTAGAAAACAGTTATCTATTTAGATATTAAGATTGATATTTTAATAAATTTTGCAACTGGGTGTTAGCCTAAGTATGAGCAGGATTTCAGTTTTATACTAGATAATAGCTTATTTTACACTTTAGCAAGTAAAGTCATTAATACCTATTTCAAAGTTCTTAGCTTAAAGCTCTTTTTCATCCTCTTTCAAATGGTTATGCTAATTTAAAAATGTTTTAAATTATATACATATACATACATACATACACTGGGTCTTCTGAAGTTCTCTATTTTGGGGCGGAAAAAACTACTCATGTTCAGCTTTTACACCAAATTTCTCTACCCCCTCCCCAAAATGGAAGAAATTCATTTTCTTCTAAATGTCAAACCTGGGCTTTTCCTTCAACACTTCCATCCAGATACTGTGGATTGTCATGATGTCAAATGCACTTAAACATCCTTAGAAACTTTATAAAATGTCACTTCCCAAGAAAGCTGATTCTCATCTCATCATTTTTTACTTAGTTTTTCCTTCCAAATATCATTAAACTAAAATAGCTAAACATCAAAGATAGGAATGGAAGCAAGGCATTTCATTTAAGTAAAAAAAAAAAAAAAATTTAATTTTTTTCTCAATTGATTTTAAGTGTATTTACCTCTCAAGTGAAAACCCACACCTTGACATAAATTACCATGCACTCTCTTAATCATAAATTACATCTGCCAAAATATAAAGTGTTATTTGAAGACTTAGCTATTTCCAGTTTTTTTTTAAAAACAGAAATTACTGTATACCAATGTCTTTGACAGGGAATATTTTCTAAACAGGAATTTTATAAGTTTTGAAGTCTTCAAAATCTTTCTTTTTCATTCCTCTCTACTCCCCAATATTACTACCCATCTGACTTCAGGACACTAAAAGCAAGATGATTTATAAATAAAACATAAGGTGTCTTTAGTGATCCCTTAAAATAGGACTCTAATCACTAAGTAAACTGGTTTTTAAAGCTCTCCTTGCTCATTTTAAGAAAGGGAAACACCCAGAAGCTGGTGTTAATGTCTCTGCTGATTGTGAAAATTGCAAGTCAAAAAAATTCCAACTGCTCGACTTAAATGAAGAATTACAGTGGTACATGTGAGATCTATATCTTTACACAGGGTTTTTATAACATTTAGAAGTAGTGTTGTCTGCTTTGATGTCAGCCCATTAATAAGTGGAAAGTCAAAAGCCAAGGAAAATTATATTTATTGGAAATTCTCAAGTCAAAACCTGAAGTAATTGGTTTGTCCTACCCCACATGATTCAATAGCCTGATTTCCCCAACTACTAGCTCCCAGAGCTATCTGTAGTTCTAAATTCGTTTTCTGTTGCCAACACATAGTAACCCACAGTGATTGAAAAAGGCAGCTGAAGTGCTGCTGCCGCACATTAATTTTTCTCTAAGTGGTCCAATTTTGTCATCTGAACGTTGAAAATCTTCTTTCCCCTGCATTTTACACCTTTAGAGATTTATCGAAATCAGGATCACCTTCATATAAACTGAAGAGTAACATTTTCTAGACAATTTTTAGATTATCTCTAATAGCTCTAAAGACTAATGTGCTTGCTTTATTGCACTCTGCATTCAAAGCAGACTAGTTAACAGCAACTTAAGTGTGATAATGGCAATCCCATCAATGTGTGCCTTTTATACAACCAAAAGGTACTCCTTTAGACAACAGAGGGGAAGCAGGTAAATTAACTCTCTAAAATTATTTCAGGGTAATGTCATACAATTTGAAAACCACTAAAAATCTCATCTCTAAAATACCCTCCCAAAAAAAGTGTCACCCTTTTTAAACTGAAAGCTAAGGTTATATAACCAACTATACATTCCCTCCAAGATTGATAGACTACACAGCTCAATTTCTTTATTAAATTAAGACCAGGGGATTCTTTTGAACATTACTAAAGAATGCCTATTACAATGAAGGCATATCAATTTCATGTTCAAAATCAACCAACCATCAAAGGCAAAACTATAAAAAATAAAAAGAGCTTCCAAATCTCAAAAGCTCTAAGAACTCACTTTTTTTTTTTTAGCTAAAAACTCTATTTTATATAAACCAAAAGAAAAGAGCGTTTCAATTTCTGCTAGAAATCTAAATCAGACCAAACTCTACCATCTCCTCCCCCAACTTAAGAAGCATCTGCTATCCAGAAAATGGCCCAAATTACCAAAATATTTGACTTGGGTGTTACTTTATGAAGGATTGATTTCCTTTAAATGACTGAAATGGGCTAAAAACTCCATTTCTTCAGAAAGATAAGCAAGAAAACATAAAGCTGAACTGAGTGAATAAATTATAAATTGTGAAATAAATATGAATGGAAAATATTGGAATATAAAGATATGACATAATTAATGAGGTAATGTGGGCAAAGCGCTTTGCAGTCCTTAAAGTGCTACAAAACGTCATCTATTATTGTTACTGTTATGATTAGTGTTTGGTACCACTGTAATCTAAGACACTAATTATCCATGACATAGAGCTGATAAGGTGTGGTATCCTACAGGTATCTTCACAGGTGTAGATACATGTAAATTGTCGGTATGTTTATCTACAATTTTGGGGTTTTTTGATGTTCAAGATGAAAATTATTTCAAGAGTTGATATCAACCTTTCATTTCCCCCCCCAAGAGCCATCACTGAGGCTCTATTATTTTAGCCTAAATATCGAAGAAAAGTTACCTCAGTTTGGAAACAAGTGTGCTTTTATGTCAAAATTCTCATTGTTTCATGGAGTAATTACAAGTTCTTTCTTTCTCAGTCCATATCTAAAGTACGAATTCAGTTAAGACAAGTCTCCTGGATTTGTCTTAACAAAGAAGAGACACCAAAAACCAAGCAGCAGTGACTGTCATAGAAGGGCACCCTTTTTCTTGGAACAAACAATTTATCAATAGAAAATAATTGTCTTGCCGATTGCAAGGGCTCCACAGTAATAGACAATGTTTTTCACTCACATAATTACAAAACAGTAAAAGTTCAGCAACACAGCCTGAATCCACCTCCCCATTTTCCCCCTTTATAATTCTCACTGCCCTTTGGGCCTCTGCTTGGAAGTAAATGGAAGACAGGCTGAAGTTTTCTCAATTGAGCTGAAGCTAAGAAACCTTTGATATGCTAATAGTCCCCTTCAAACGGTAAGAATTCACACTTGCATTAATTCAAACAATTTGTGCAGAATGATGTGAAATGGCACCTCTTTTAGTGGCAAACAACAAAAGGAGAGAATGCGAACGTCTGAGCAAACCAAACAACAGAACATTTGTTCTGCAGGATTCTTTCCATCAAGCACAGAATGGGGGGAGGGGGACATGGGGGGGGGGGGAGGAAAGAAGAAACGGACAAAAGAGAGGGAAAAAAAAAGCCAGAGTAAGCACCTGAACATAAGATTTTCTTATTAACATTCTCTCTATTAGAGAAATACACTCCGTAAAGTTACGAAGTTGCCATTTGTCTAAGGCAGAAGATATAGTAAAAGGTGTCTTATCACTCCTCAAATATAATCTCCCTCGCTATTTATTAAAAAAAAAAAAAAAAAAAAAAAAGTGCACAATTCCGCAACTCTAAATGAAGTCCATCGGTCAGTTTTGTTTGCCCAGCTCCTTCCCTGCCTCCAGAACTCGGCAGTGCACTTGATTTGGTAAAAGCTATTCCCACCAGGTAATTATTTACCGAACGGCGATGACTTCCTTTCAGTGGGCAGCTCGCGTCCAGCCCCCCGAGCAGCCTCGGTGGGGCCTGCTCCAGGCACAGATTCTGACAGGCAAATGAATGAACCAACCGCGTCCAGAAGAGAGGGGAGGGAGACGCCGCGCGCACGGCAAAGAATGCAGGGGAGAACGCAAGGCAAGGCAAAGACAAGGCTGCCTCAGAGCCTGGCTTTTGTAACGGGAACCATATGGTGGCTGCTGCTCGGGCTCGTCCAGGCTCCTTGGAGGAGCGGCTAAGAAGCCGGATCCCTTTCAAGGACCAGGAGAGCGGCCCCTCTCCCCTAGCCCGGGCCGCGGCAGAATAGTGTGCATAAAGAATAATGCAACCGCGGGACCGCGGAAGAGAGGCGCAAGAGAGAGACGGGTACGAGGTGTTCGAGAGAAAGAGGTCCGCTCCCCCCCCCCGAAAAAGTGTCACATCAGGAGGAGCCGCGGGTCTGAGGAGCGCGCTCGGCAGCCCAGTCGTTACCGCCTTCTCCAGTGCAGTAGCCCAAAGCCCGAAGTCGGGAGTGAGGAACAAACTTTAATAGTCCCAAGTGCCCGAGCCCGTGCGCTTCACGCAGCCCGCTACCGGAGTCCCCCTGCCCAGTCTTGCCTTGCCTAGCTTTGCCTTCCTCCCCTTCCTTTTCCCAGGCGACTCGCCCTCGCCCCGCCGCCGGAGGGGCCTCACAGCCAATCAAGTTCTCCCGAGACTGCAGCGCCCAGGCCCAGGTGTCTCCCAGACCAACGCATCCGTCCCCTCCCCCTGGCCCGGCACCTTCCAAAATCAGCTCCCCTAGGGTTGGTGGGGCTTTCCCCAGGCCCGCCCCTGCCATCCCCGACAACACACACATACATATACACACAAATCCCCTCCAGATCATTCCTAAGGGTCTCCAGCAGGCCGAGGCTGCCCGCGACCCCGACGTCAGTCAGACCTCCCCAAAAGGCGATATCCCCGCCCGACGCCCGCGTTCCAGCTTCAGCCCCCTGTCCGTAGAGTTCCCAAGACCCCCCACCCATCCGGGGCAGCAGCAGCCACAACAGCAGCCCGCCGGCCCCTAATTGTTACCATGCCCGGCGCCCGCGCCCGCCCCGACCCGTCCACATCTGGCTACGTTTTCCAGTCATCTTCTCGCCACACCAGCCAACCAACAACCACCACCCCCCAAAACCCGCAACAGCTAGCCGTTGTCCGCCTGCTCCTAATCGGCCCCGCTCCCCCCCCCCCATCCCGAGCTCCCCGGCCTCATTCTCCATCCCACCTTCCTCCGGGGTCGTTCTTTCCAGCTACTTACTGGCCGGGATTAAGCGGTGCATGCACTTTGCAGAGCCCGTCCCGGCCAGCAACTCTGACCGGGCTGAGGAGATGGGGGAGGGGGTATTCTTCCCGGCCCCCACTTCCCTCGAGGCCCTCCCACTAACCCCTACCCTGACTCCCCCTCTCTTCCAACCCCTAGCTCACTTCCTCCTACCCCCGCCCAGTTGGGAAGGGGGGCTGCCATCCTTTACATTCCCCCCTCAAATACATACACACACACACACACACACACACACACACACACACACACACACGCACGCACAAAAAAAGAAAAATCAACAACCCTGCGCACCCAATCCGACCCCCCAGCCCCGTGATTTATCCCCAGCGCACAACACTCAGCTCCAAGAAAAAGAAAAAAAAAGAAAGAAAAAAAGCCCAAAGGCTGGGGCCGAGGAGTTTCTCCCTTCCCATTGATTTTCCAAAAGGGACGCAGACGGGGTCGGGGGGAGGGGGAGAAAGACAGAGAGCGAGTCCCGAGTCTCACCCTTGCCCCGGGCGAGCATAAACAAACAGGCGAATCTAAACTAAGCCCGAGCTCCCACCAGCAAAAGGGGGGTGGGAGGGGAGACTCCGACCCCTCCGAGCGGAGGCGAAAAGCAAACAGGTATGGATGGAAGCGAGCAAATCGCAGGCTCTGAAAGCAGCACATTGTTCGCAGCGCGCAGATCTTACCTCCGTCTCGGGAGCCAGACCCTGGGGAGATCGGTCCATCCACTGGGGGATGAGGGTGGGGAAGCAGCTCAGCAAGGGGCGCAGAAAACCAAGGGGAGCCTGGAGGGGATCCGGGAGGAAAAGAGGGGAGAAGGCTTCGGCTTCAGCCGGAGAAACCGAGGCTGGATAGGGAGAGTGGGGCGCGGGAAGGGGAAGGGGGGGGGGGAGACTCAGTCCAGCCGGAAAGCACGAGCAGTCTGGAGTAGGGAGCAGGAGAGGCAGCTCTGCGGCTCGCTGAGCTGGGACAGAAACACGGCTTCTGCTCCTTCTTCTTCTCCTTGTCCTTCTCCTCCTCCTCCTCCTCGTCCTCCTCCTCCTCCACCTCTTCCTCCTCCCAAGCAGCCAGCGCCGGGCGGCTACTGGGGTTAAGTCAACATTTTCATGCAGTTTCCAAGACGCCGCTCCGAGAAAGAGGGAATTTATAAAAACATAACCCCCCCAGATCCCACTCTGTCTTTAAAAAAAAAAAATTTAAAATCAAGACCCCCAAAAAGGGCGGGGGAGGAGATGAGAGGTGGCGGTAGATGCCAAGCCAAATCAGAGGTGAGCCGACTTCGGAGTCCCTTCTAAGCTCAGATCGCGGGAGGGGGGACAAGGAGACTCACAGCAGTACCAGCAGGGGCCAGCTCAGTTTTGTAAAGCAAAGCCCCCTCCTTCGGTCGTTCGCAGCGACCTAATTTACATCTCCCTTGAGGACATTCTGGCCTCTGGCAGGAGACAGTTGCAACCCCTCCTCACATTTCTCATCTTCTCTCCCGATGCTAGCGCTGCTGCCCCGTGAAAGGCTGGAGACCAGGAATCAGCTCAGGAAAGCAAACAGGGAAATTCACAAAAAGAAAAAGGAGGAAGGAAAAATTCTAACAAATGCAACACACCTCGCAGGAAGGGGGGAAATGCCCCCCCACAATCCCAAGGAATTCTACGGCCAGCTCCTTATTTCGCTCCAGCACCTCAGTGTGTGAGAGGAGAGAGGGAGAGAGGGAGAAAGGAGAGAGGGGGAGAGAGAAAGAGAGAGAGAGATGGGGGAGTGCTAAGTCCTGACACAGACTCTCCACAAGGTCTGAACTGGAGTCACCTCCAGCCTCCTCCTCCTCCAGTCTCCACCTCCCACCCTCTGAGTTCAGCTAATCATATAAACATATTATCGTGTACAGCAGCAAAGGACAAATCTCTCCCTCCTGATTTTTCCAGCGAGGGGCTCGGGCAAACTCAAAAGAAGATTACAGGCAGCTAAGTACCCAACGTGGAGCAGATAATCTA
Source organism: Sminthopsis crassicaudata (assembly GCF_048593235.1). Taxonomy (NCBI): domain Eukaryota; kingdom Metazoa; phylum Chordata; class Mammalia; order Dasyuromorphia; family Dasyuridae; genus Sminthopsis; species Sminthopsis crassicaudata. Next base: position 44,044,552 of record NC_133620.1, read on the forward strand.
TAAGTCAATGCCACCCAATGACCATTTTCCACTCCATTTGAGCAGCTGCTGCCGCCGCCGCGGAGTGCCTTAGCTCTGGGGGGGAGGGGGACTACAACACCGGGGAGAGGAGAGCTTGGCTTGGCGGGGGGAGGGCCGAAAGGGGACACTTACAGGGCTTGAGCCAGTACTGGTGGCGGCGGCTGTGGCTGCGGCTGCGGCTGCTTGCTGCAGAAGCAGCCGCGGCGGCAGCCCCAGTGAGCCGGAGCAGCGGGAGGACAGGCCCCGGCGCAGCCAATGGGGCTGCCGCAGGACTTGTCCCGGCCGCGGCGGCGAGGGGCGCGCGCGCACCGCCGCGGAACGCGCCCGCCTGCCCCCCCCACTCCCACCCCGCCCCCTCCGCTGGGGCTCCCCTCCCTCTCCCTCCCCCCCGTCCGGGGGCAGGACCAGAACTCCCTCTGCCCCGCCGGCCGCGACTCCCCGCCTCTCCCCGACTTTCCGAGCCTCTGTCCATCCTCCCTCGGACCGGCCCGGTTCCGTGGCGCGCACGCATTTTTGCTTTTTGTGAATTCCTTTTATTCCGGGCACTGGGTGAAAGAGGGTGCTTAGAGCTCGTCGCGCGCCCGCTGGGCAGAGCCAAGTGCTGCCACGGCCTTCGGGGCTCCGCCGTCGCTGCCATCCCCAGCCCCTACCTTCGTCCTGCCACTTTTGCCCGTGACTTTCCTCTGGACACTCCCGTCGTCTCCAGCGCAGTTTAACGCCATCCCTCCTAACAAATCCTCCCTCCGCCGCCGGCGGGCCGGGACCAGTGCTGGGAGCTCCAGGCCCCCGAAAGTTTTAGACTCCGGCCCCCTTTTGTGTGCCTGGCTGCCAGGACAAAGGGAACGTACTGTGGCTGTGGCGCCCGGGTCGAGCTCCTGCGCGAGCAGCCGGAGCAGGGGACGCGCGGGGCTCCGAGGCTCTCGGATATCTGAGATTTCCGGCCAGCTCCTTAATGAGAGATTTTTTTTTAATCACTTTGACTTTTTTTTTTTTTTTTTTTTGATCCTGCAGTTACGTAGAGCCGACTAAACTTTGACACTGTTGACAATTTTTCACTGAAGTGTTGTGTTTGTTTCTGATTAAACCCACCAGGATAAGCAAAGGAAGGAAAAGAGACTCCAAGGCGCTTGGCTCTCAAAGCATTCATCGTTGGGTGGGGTTTTTTTTTTTTCGGGGTCTGTTTCCTTCATTTCCTTACATTGAAATTGCATTTGCTCTTGTCCACTGAGCACGTTTCTGTTAGCAGTGTCAGCAAACAGTCAAGCTCAACAAACGAGGGACCCAAACTGAAGAGCACAGAATAAGATATGGCAAATAACCCTTGAAAAATAAAATGCAAAACAAAGTTTCTTTATGCATGTGGGAAATAAGTCAAATCTTGATTTTTCTTTTTTTTAAGTTTCGAAATGACTGAGTTTTTAACTAAAATTGTGAAGTGAATAATAGTTTCAAGATGTATTTGGTAATAATTTACCTGGTTCTAAGTGATGAAATGTGGCCATGTATTTTGGAATTTATTTTAAAGAAAAACCGACTGCCCCACAGTACTTAGGAAGTAGGCTTCATATTGGTTACTTTGTTTTCAAAAAGTATATACATATATATATTGTGTACATATACATCCATATATGTTATTAAAAAGTATCCCCATGGGTACAGCCAGCCTTCACGCTTGAGAAATCATTTTCAGCTACAATGTGTTTAGCAGTTATTTTAAAGTTTAAGTCATAAGGTGTACACCACACATCAAAATTCTAAGTATCTACAATGCCTTGCAGATAGTAGGTGCTTCACAGATGTTTGGTGAGTGAAATTTTATATAACTTGTCACCATGCCAGATATTTACAGCACTGAGTTGAATGTTATCTACTTTGTCATTCCTAAGTTTATTCCTAAAAGTGAACAGAGCATGGGCTAAATGTCAGTACAAAGCTTACTTTGAAGGTTGATAATCATAATGAAATTTTCATGTAGTATTTCACCAAGCTAAATGAGCAGCTTTGAGGATCAGATTTCCTTCCACTTCGTGTGTTAATGTTCTAACTAAGAATTCTCACCATTAGAGCCACATGCAGAACCTCCAGCATCTGGGCTTTGTACTAAGCTTGCTTCCATTTGGGGTTCCTTAGTCTTAGAAGATATAATTAAGATGGTATGAATGCTACATGTAACCCAGACAGGAAAAACCCCACTTATTCAGCAATAGTAGCTTTAAATCTCACAGTAATATATGTAGCTTTTGACAGCGAGTGCATGCAATATCTATGACACTGAAATGAGCCATCTCTAGGAACAGTGATACTTAGAGTGGTCGGAAATAAATGCCCTTTGAAAGAGTTTTAGTGCAATAAAATAAGACTTCAATGTGAAAGCAATAAGAATGGAATCTGCACACATGCATGCAAATGATCTATTTGTGCCTGCCCTCTTTTCTGTGCATGGCTCACAAAAACTCACGTAGAGTTCATAAATGTGCCTAATCCTACCTACCTTTGGGACATACAACTTGTACTGGAGTTTTTATTTAGTGATCATAATCGGGAGTCAAGTCCAGTTTCTCTTCCAGACCAGGCCATATGTGGCTTTTCTATTTAAGTTTCTTAGAAAGAGTCAATGAGACAATGCAGTCTAAATTTCACAGGTCTCCTCGTTTTTATTATTATTTTTTTTTTTGGATGTTCTAATGACTCATATGCACTGATTCACTCTCCACTGTGCTTTAAAAGAGTACATTCCAAAAGGGGGAAGGGTGTGGGAGAGACAGAAGAAGAGGGGCTTAGTAACACAGGAGATGACAAATGTTTGGCTAAATAGAGAGTTACTAAACCTGATCGAGTAGGATATCTATTTATTAAGAAATAAAAGATTTGAGTTATTTCATCAATGATGAAACTCGAGTAATTCAGTAGGCTTTTTTTGTTTGTTTGTTTGTTTTGTTTAGTTTTCTCTAAAATTAAGCCTAGAAAAGTAGGATGGGGTTGGATGGAGGTTTTCTTGTTTTTTTCCTTCCCCCCCCCCTTCTTATCCCTTTTGTATAACAGTATAATAAATACTAAATGAGCTTTTTCATTCTTTGCAATATATATAATAATAAACACTTCCATTTGCTTGTAGGGGGAGGATGATAGAAACAATTTTTTTTTTCAGTTGCATTAATCTAGTAAAACTAAACTGTGGACCCCTAACAGAGTTAAAAGGGGACACTTAAATAATACAGCATATGAATAGAACCACGAGTTCAGAAAATGCAGCTTGCCTGACACCTCATTTATTTCTCTTAATACAGGTATTGGGGGAAAAATAAGAACCATCAATAAAATGAGAGGTGTACTAATGTCTGCAGCTGTTAGCAAGTTAAGAAGATCTGCAGCTTGCATTCACTACTCTCCAATCAATTTTAATGACTTGATCTATATTATTATTTAAGTAATGGTAAAGTCATTGACTTATTCATAATACTTGCTAATTGTTTTTAAAAATAAATTCTACATATGACTAAGGAAACACCCATTTCCATTTGTTTTATGTTAAATCAACATCTAACCACTCACGGTGATTTCATTCAAAGAAAACAGAAGGAACTCATTAGCTATGTGGTTAGAGAGATTGATGGGCTTCAAACATTTTAACCATGGATGTTTTTTCCAACTGTAGAAACTCATGTTTTTAATTTAAGTAACTTCAAGAAACTGAGTATAATTTCATCCAATGGGCCTGTTTCTGATGCAGAAATTTCTGCCAATTTTAAAATTTGTGTAATATCTAAGTACCTTTGTCTAAAGGGAGGTAGCTGATGTCCATGTCAAAATGAATAGGTGAACCAAAGGCAGTGTTTTTTTAACTTAAATTATAGGATCTGAAGTGGAACGAAAATGGACACGGTTAATAAATATTCTAGATAGTGTGAAGTTAATAACAGAACAGAACACAAGGTAGTTACATCTTCCTTGCAGATCTCTCTTATTCCTTTTTTGCAAATTGGGAGATAGCTTTGCAATGCGACTGTAATTTTGTTGGGGGGGGCAGGTATTCGTGTACATGTGTGTGTACATGCTGACATGTGTGTGTATGTACAGAATATTTTTGAGGGGGAAGAGGAATGTTGTTAAATTTCTACTGCTGCTATAGGGCCCTATCAGTGAGGGAAATGTATATACATGTGTATAGTTTATGTTTTCCTGCCTATGTTGAGAGATGGATGAGAATTTAAAATGAAACCTTAAACCATGTGAAATGCAGTTAGTTTCAAATTCAGAAATAGACATGAAATTAGCCAATTTTCATCTAAAAATTAGTTCTTCGTGCTTATTTATGATTACTTTAAGTTTGTTGCAAGTGAGGCAAAGACTTTGCAATATGTATTCTATAGTTCTGGACCAGCTGAGAAATTAGATTTGAACTCTAGGCCTAAGTAGAACTGAATGAAATAACCCAGTTTTGCTTTACATTTCAGCTTTGCCAAATAGGTTCAGATGAAACCAAAATTCATTTTCTAGGAGAGCAGAAACATATGAAAACATTTGTCAAAGCCAACAATTTTTAACCAATTTCTTAACTATCTCTTACCCAGGATGGTCATAGAAATTTAGCCTTGTGCAAAATGTAAAGATGCAATCTCTAAAATAACTAACATTTAAAAATTTTAAAAATAATATTGATGTGCACTTCATATATTGAGCAATGGTTGCTGGAGCAAAATAATCAAGATGAAATACACCTAGGGCAATCATGAAAATACCATTTAAATCAACATTATAATTTTTATGTGATAATAATAAATAATAAAGACAAGTTGTGTTAAACTTGGGGCAGGGGATTGATTACTAGAGAGCACCTAAACTGTTCAAGAAAAGCACATGATAAATCATTGTCCCCTCAAAATTTTGGTATCCTGGGACAAAACTCTACTACCATTTACTCTGTATATATTTTGTTTGTACATAATTATTTGCATGTTGTCTCCTCTGTTAGAATATGAGCTCCTTGAGTCTAGGGAGCATATTTTTGCTTTTCTTCATGCCCTCCATGTTTAGCCCAGGGCCTGGCACTTAGGAAGTTCATAATAAGAGTTCATTGACTGACCCTAATTAGTCCACTTGTATTTGGTAATTGCATATGTAACTAAATGCTCATGGTTTTACAGCTAAAAAAAAAGTTTTTGTAATTACTTAGTATTTAACATTTTGCTAAAAGCTCATGTTTGTATTTTACCTACCTATTTCTGCCAGTATGTACTCACATATGTGCATCTTAACCGATGCTGATTAGACTACTAAAGCCATCATTTTTTTTCCCTATAGATTTAGAGTTGGGAGTTTCAACCTCCTCGTTTTCCATATAAAGAAACAGGCCCAGAGAGGTTCAAAGATTTGCCCAAAGGCCAACAATATAGTTGTGCTTTGTGTCCAGCTTCTCTGACTCTACACACAGTTATTTGACCTTGCCACAATCACTGCTAGTCTGATCTGAAACAAAAGCTCCTCATTAGTCAGTGAACTTAGCAAGACATGAAATCATATCCTCCAAATCCCACAATCTGTGTACATCACTTCTTTTGTCCTATTAATCTTAATGAGGAGGGTATTAGACGCTGACCAATTCCAGTTGTGGGTCTAGTAGATCTCAGCATGTCCTCTTCTATCAAAATATAAAATGTATTTCTAAAAATAATCTTTTTGATCCATTAGAGCTGCCTATGGAACGGCCACTAGGTGGTGCCGTAATGCATACAGTGCCAGGTCCTGAGTCAGGAAGATTCATTTTCCTAAGTTCAAATCTGATCTCAGACACTTTCTAGCTGTGTGACCCTTGGCAAGATACTCAACCATGTCTCCCTCAGTTCTTCACTTGTAAAATGAGATGGAAAAGGAAATGGCAAACCACTCCAGTGTCTGCCAAGAAAAATTCAAATGAGATCATGAAGAGTCACACACATCTGAACAACAATACTGATATATATTATTCAAAGGGTTACTGTTCAATATTCAAGAACTCAGCTCTATTTTAGTAATAATTTGTTAATCATTTAAAAATCACATAATCAAATGATTATCAAGTATATTGATTTGCCTTCTTTCCCTTTTACTGCATGATAATTTTGATATTTGGTGAAGGACTTCTCTGGTCTCATTGCTAGCATGATCAACCTTTTAAAAATGTAATCATTTCAAACCTTTCCCTCTTATTAATGTCATGAAAAAAAGTTAGTTGTGGCTCTGTGAAAATCGATGAAGAATTTCCACTTTCTGGGACAGTGCTTTGTAATGAAGGTTCTGATAGGTTAGTTAATGAATCCATCAATCAATAAGCCTTTCATGTTCCAGGCACTGAGGATACAAAAGCAAAAAAGGAAATGATTCCTGCCTTCAAGAAGCCGAAATTCTACTAATGTCTTAATTCTTAAAGGCAACTAAATAACAGTTTACTCTTTACCCAGAGTTAGATTTATGGCTTACCTAAAAATATCCATCTGAATACCCATCTTTGATTTCACTTCATAATTAATAGATGGCGTAAATATTGCTTAATATTCCTGTAAACATTAAGAAATAAAATTAGGAAGCAAAGATGTATTATATTATGAAAAATTCATTATAGATGGAAGTAGATGGTATTTTCTAATATTTCTACATGAAATTTCATTAGTTTTAAGTTACTTACTTGACAATAGCATTTTGTCTATAAAGTTATATTCTACTAGATCGTAAATTCCTCAGATGGAGGGATTATTTTGTCTTTATGTTTTATCTTTAGTGCCTTGCACCTAGTTGACTTTAATAAATATTGAATGAATATATGCATTAAGGGGCTGGATTGGATGAGACTTTCCACGGTTACAAACTACTCCAAAAATATAAAATTCTATTATTTTTATTTTTATCCTAATAGTTTTATTTTTACTGTAATATTTTGTTTATTGGGAAACTTTGTTTTTACAAAATATCTGCAAAGTTTATACATATATTATGTGTGTATGTGTGTAAATACACACCCATGCACATGCATATAAGCAAATATACAAAATTTCATGAATTAATCACTCTGACAGAGGCCTCTAGTATTCACTACAATTTTGCTTGATGTATTTAGTTCTGACTTTTTATCCCCATTTCACTGTTATTCCAACAGTGACAAAGACTTAAGTGAGAAAGGATTTTTGTATTAAATTTTAGTAAAAAATGGCATATCCATATAGAAGCAATTCCCTAAGATATACCTTCTAGAGATATCAGAGATATTATCTTTTAACAAAATAAAAGAATATCTCCCTCTCTGAAAGCTTCATCTTGAATTTTGTTATTTATTAAAGCTTTTAAAAATTATGCTGTTAAAGACAAATAGCATCAACCAATAAGATCTTTGACTAATGGATGAATTAACAGCCAAATATTATTGAAACTACTCCAAACCATTAATACAGAATAGCTTTATTTTAGTTTGGGATGTAGACTGAAAAACTCATAAAAATGTATCTTATATCTCAGAGGAACACTCAAGTGAAATTGGGAATGATGAGATTTTGTTGAAATATTCAATAGGAAACTGGGATATTTAAAGAAAGGATGTTCCATTTCAGTTAAAAAACAAACAACTGGAGACCCACAAGAGATTGAGAAGCCATTTCTATACAATGACACTCTAGAATCATTTGCAAAATAACCACAGGCTTTGAGATGCCTTTTTTCCCCAGTAATACTGATGTTACACTTAATCATCCACATTCTTATCCAGTTCCCCTTGTGACCAACAAAATTCATTTTGTAAACTTACCAGCCAGTGTTAAAGAGTGCAGATTTTAGCCACAGAAAAACACAACAACCATCACCCAATTTTCCTTTTCCTCATAGTAAAGCTAATTGGCCCTTACTTTAATTTAATTTTTGACATTTAGCATTTTAACATTATATCCTAATCAAATAAGCTAATAGCTCAAAAAGAAGTTACCTATTTCTAATTGTTCAGACAACAAAGAAATGTGTTGAAGAAAAAGAAATGCTAATTGTCCAAAAGTGGATGTTTGGTTTCTGACTGATAGGATGCAAAATGGAAAAAAAAAAAAATTGTAAAGGCTACCTCACATCCATAGTCAGTTCTGCCATAACTTTAATGCAAAAAAAAACAAAAAAAAAGGGATGATAAGATAAAATTTAGTAGTTAAAATCATAACAGTAAATTAGGTACAAAGACAAATATTTACTGCGAAAAATAAAATCTGAGCAAGGATATCTCCAATTCAGATTCTAAAAGAATTTCTTACTCATGCATTGGAAAGAAAAAAATTTCAAAAAATCAGATAAAACTGGGAGGGATGAATAACTAAACACTCTTTTTGTCATTTAATATGATTATTGTTCTTTGTCTCCGGGCCCTTCATTGGAAACCAGAACAAAATCTTCATCAAATCTATTACACACAGGTGTTAGTTTGTGATGCTGCTGCTGGCCTGTTTACTTAAACTCTATTTTGCTAAGCAGAGAGAAATCCTACAGGGGCAAGAAGTAGGTGGACTCTGGTGCAAATCTCTTGACAAAAAAGAAAACATGTTTGACGAGTTTACCAACATCTTTGAGGGTACAGCCCTACAATACCTTATGACTCAAGCAAGTCTATCTTTTTTCTCAATTTTCCAGTTAATGAAAGTAGTGTTTAAATACTCTGTAGTTAGATTATTAACTTCTACAAAACAGAAACAGATGTGTGTCTTAGTATGCCATTAAATTTATGATTTACATAGTACCCTTAAATACAGCTGAGCAGAGGCCAATGATTCTAATTTGCTTTAGATTTACAATAACCTGATCTGGTTTTTGTAAGTACTGAAACACTTTAAACAAAATTAGAAAGCAGTTGTGCTTTCTGTGATTAAAGATGCAATTCCCTTTGGGGTAATGAGAAAAGTTAGAACATGTTTCTTCCTTTATGGATGTTTCTATTATAAACACGAGTGCTATACATTATATATTTTTGTTACTATGATTTCCTTGTTTTTAATTATAAAATAAACCAATTGAATTTCACTGGAGTCTCAAATTGAAACTATGCCAAAACTTAGCAAAAGAATGCATACTGAGCTTCATAAAAAGCTTTAAAATTCTTCCCAGGGTCTTAAGGTCTTGTTATATAAATACTGGTTCCTCATAATTTTCTAAGAGCAAAACATCTTTCTGATTAAGAACCATACACCATAAAGATGGACTTGAAAGTTGAATATATATTGCTAAGCTTAGCAAACTACATTGATATGTAAAAGTTACAGAATTAATAATTACTAGATTCACATAAATTTTGCATAAAAATAGTCCTTATTTTATCTCATTACACAAATTATGCAATTCAAACAATCACATTACTGTTGTTGAAAACCTACTTTTTTATATTAATCAGGCCAATTCTGTCAGACAACCCCTAAAAATAAAATTTCTCAAACTGAAGTTATTTTGTAACACTCTTGCTCCTTCCTCTCCCTACATGATTCCCTCCCCCCCAAAAAAAAGCTAAAAATAAAAGCCAGAAAATATTAGATACTTTTGCCAGTAAAAAAAAAGAAAATGATATAACTGTGATATAATAAGTATGGACAAAAGTATTCATTCTTAAAAGGCTAAATCCCATAAAAGCTCTCTTAGCCTTAGAATTTTTGCAATGTCATAGAATATGTTTCTTTTTTGTAAATAGCAAGATTCCATTGATCTCCTTAAAAGAAAATGTTAAGTAGCTTAAATAATTTATTTGGATGAATAATTTATATTCTACAAAACACACATATAAATATGTGAATACATATATACATGTGAGTACATATGGACATATATAAATGTGTGTTAAATTTCTTATAAGTAGATATTCAAGCATAATATCACTAAAGCAAGAGAAACTCCAGTTCCAAGCACATTGTCCTTGAATCTACTGTTTTCACTTAGTATTTGCAGCTGACGTTTTATTTGATCACCCACTGTTTTGAAGAGGACTCCCGGTAGAGGACCATTTGTGCTACATTTGGCACACCAGGGTGATTTAGTGCCAAGAAGACTTTCGGAGCCCAGACTCGGCTCATCTTTTCTTAATTTTGCATCTTTTACAAATATTGCAAGCAAATACATAAGAGATGATGAGTCCAATCAGTTACTCAGCCTTTATCATATGCCTACTTTGTACAATTCACTGCAGGAATTACTACAGTAAAAGCGAAAAAATAGTCCCTCCCCTGGTGAACATACCATCTCTGAAGGACAAAGGATAACCACATATGGAAAATGCATAAGAAAATATAAAATAAATACAAACAAATAACTAAACTAATTTAACTTCATAGGGCTGGATAGTTCCATAAAATATGCTTGGTCTGCAGAAATGCATAAAATTCAGCAATTAAGGCTCCATGCTATGACTTCACACCATTTACTTTTTCATATCTTTTTTTTTTAAATCCTTTTACTATCTAGTTGATCTAGGGCAGTGATTCATGCATAAACTCACATGAAAACTAACTGGGTTTTGAGAAGATAATACAAAATGTCTTTTCCACTCTCTTCCCCCTTCTACCTAAGCAGCCAGCACACATATCTGAACACAAATACAGAAGAATGATCATCTATTTCCATCACAATTACCATCTCTTTTAATTCTTATCTTCTGGTTTGAAATTGGGAGGAAGGAAGCTTAGAGCACTGAAAAATAATAAGGCATCTTTTATGGAAGAATCCTAGAATCTCAGAGTTAGAAGGGACCTGAGAGACCATCTCATCTGTCCTTTCTACCTAGAGTACATGTATTTTGTACCTGGCAATTCGATCATCAGATTTGCTTCATCATAAAGCAGTACATTCCATTTGGGGAGAGCTCCAGTTTTTTAAGAGTCCTTTCCTATCTTGAGTTCAATTTCATTCATTTCATTCAGTAAACATTTATTAAACACCTACTACGTACCAAGCACGCTATGTTACTTACCAAGCCTATACCATCATGTATATTATTCTTCTGGTTTTGTTTACTCTACTCCATGCCAGTTAACTTGTCTTCTTGTATTTCTCTGAATTCTATAGTCATCATTTCTGATGGCTTTGTGGTTGCCTTTTAGAACCTAATTGTAAGACTTGTCATTTTAAACTATTAAATCTTAATTTTCATCTCTTTATTTTAGATTTATCTCTTTATTTTAACCTATCTTGATCATTTTGGATCCCAATTCCCTCATGCATTGTATTAGCTGTTTATTCCAGCTTCATATCTTCTCCAAACCTAATAATCCTGACATCAACTGTAAGTATATTGAATGAAATGAAGAAAGTGAAATTAATGCAAAACTTTAATGGAGACCTTACTTTAATTTTATATCAATCCACTAATCAACAATCTAGGCCAGTTTAGTGATATAGTGGGTAAAGCACTAAACCCGAAATTAGGAATTCATGAATTCAAATCCAGCTTCAATCACTTACCAGCTGTGTGACTTTGTGAGCAAATCACCAAAGAGTTGTCTACCTCAGTTTCCTCATCAGTAAATTGGAATTCATAATAGCATCCATTTCCCAGAGTTGTTGTGAGATAAAATTTATGAGGGAAAAAAATCGGGATGTGTTAAAGCATTCTATAAATGCTGGTTGTTATTATTCTTATATTTATTCTTGCCCTTCAACCAATTCTGAACAAACTTAACCATATTGTCACCATGTTCACATTTCACCATTTGATTATAATGAGAGACTTCATAAATTGTTTTGCTGAAATACAAATATTCTATATCTTTGGCATTTTCCTGATCTATTCAATTAGTTATCTTAACAATGTCAAGAGAAATTGAGGGGAATAGAAAGAGAAAGTCCTCAAGCATGTTGAATGGACCTGCACGGAGGATTTAAGAGAGGACAGGGCAAAAGTCATGTAGGGCAAAGAAGGGTTACAGTCTGCATCACTGGAGAGTACATCCACATTGACGAGATCACAGATCCATCATGGTACTGAAATATCAGATCAATTTCCCCTACTTCTCTTTCTTTGATCTTTCTCTTTCCATTTGTTTGCTCCCTCACCCATATTACCCCAGCCTACAAAAACAAAACAAAAGCTTTTTACTAATCTCCTCCAATCATCCTCCTTTTACTTTTCTCTACTTTCTTACCATCTACTCTTCTCCATCCTTTTGCAATTGATTCCTATCTCCAGCTCTACTGAAGTAAAGATAACCAGTGGTGAGTGACATGATTCCCTATTCAAAATCTCTATAACATTTGGCACTGTGACTCACAAAGACTTAAACTTGGGGGTCACAGGGCATCCATGAGCGTGGTTTTGAAAAACAAAATTATCTTCACTAATTTCTAACTGACTTTAGCATTTCCTTCAATTAATGGAAATGAGCAACAAATCTCAGTAGTATTAATCTTCACTAGACTGCCAAGGAATCCATGACACAAAAAAGGATGATAAATCTTGTCTTGGATTATGCCCTCATTCTGAATAATCTTTTTTTCTTTGACTTCAGTGACATTGTACTCATTTCTCCCTTCTCTATTAGTCCCTCCTTCCTACCCCCTTAATGAAGCCATTCTCTTCCCTTTTCCCTCTCCCTTAATCATTTCATTCATTCATCCTTGTTAATGACTCCCCAATGTTTCTTCTGACCCAGTCTCTTGTGCTCCAAACCTTTTCTAATTCCTAATGGACTTTTATCTTCAGTTGGATGCCTTGATGACACATCAAACTTAACTTGTCCCAAATTGAATTTATATTTCCCACTAAAATTGCTCATCCCATAAGAGTTCATGTCACCAACATTCTTCCAGTCATTCATATTCAAAACCCCAATGCCATCTTCATTTTTTTGTTCATCTCCCATACTTGAACCATTCAATTAGTTGTCAGATCCTGTCTCTTCTATCCCTCCAATATCTTTTACATTTCCTTCCTCCTTTTCATTTGTACCGCCACCCTCAATTTAGTCCCTGACCTTGGTTTACCAACTAAAAATATGCTAATATATTAAGATATTTTCCTGTCAATTAAGTATAGCATTCTGGATATAAAAACTTTCTTTAGATAATTTAAGACTGATTTTTTCATATTTTGGGATCATTAACATGAACATCACATCTCTTAGTGAGGCAACATAGTATGGTAGCAGTGGTACTGGGCTTAAAATAAGGAGAACTAGACTGAAATCTCAGTACTGCTATTTATAGGCTAACTATTATAAGTATTAAAATCTTGACAACAATAAGCTGACATTCATCTAGAGTGTTGGCACAGCACTTTGTATCCTCATTTAACAAATCTATGTAGTAGGTACCATGTACATTATTGTACAGATTTTATAGATGAAGAATCTAAAAAGTCTGAGTGACTTTTAGTCACATCTCTAGGAACTGTTGGAGATGGGATTTGAAGATATCATCTTCATTACTCCAAGTTCAGCACTTTGTCTACCATACCTTATGAGATTATTAGTCGTAACCTTTCTGAACCTGTTTTCTTCTTTGTAAAATAGGAATAAACCCATTTACACTCACAAGGTGGCTGTAAGTTCAGTGCTTTGTCCTCATAGGGTATGAGAATGGGTATGAGAATGCATGTTATTAACATCAATTTTCAGTGTATAATTTAATAAACAAAACTATGTAGAGAAGGTATAGGACAGTCAATTAAATATAATTTAGATTTCTAAATGTTCAAAAATTACCAGAGAAGTTTCACATAGAATTTTAGAGTTGCACAGGGACTTTGATACCATCTTCTCCAACCTCTTTACAGAAAAGGAAATTAATGCCTAAAGAGGTTAAATGATTGGCCTAAGCATGGCAGATTAATACAGCCCTTTTGGGTCAGTGGGAACCAAGAAGCATATCTGTCTTTTCCTTCTTACTTTTCTTTTCCTACATTCTGGACTCAGGGGTTTCATAAAAGGGGAGAAGTCTCTGGGCTCAAAGGCACAGGAATTAGCCTAACCACTTTACTTTCTACTAATTTAGGGAACTTGGGCATTAAGATTAACATTTAAAATATGGTTACTATAAAAGATAGTCAGAATTGATAATATTCTATTTCTCATTTCTTCTCTCCAGGCTTCCAAGGAAGACCTGGACCACTTTAGGAAATCCATTCCTCCCCTCACCCCCATTTTGTTTTTCTCCTTTTATACTGTGAATAAAGCATAATTCCATTATATGAATCAACTGGCCGTGGTGGGATTGAATTGGCAAAGAGGAACAAATCCTAACTCCTCATTTGCAATGAATCATGTGCTTGATTGAATGAACAAGCAGAACCAATGAGTGTCCTCCCTGATTCATAAAAACTGACTAGAAGAGCCTCTTGGGTGATTAGACAATGATATGTTATTCTTGGAACACTCAAGTGTGGCTGAAGGCTGAGGGCTTAACCTCATCTCATGGGCAGAGAGTGGTCCGACATCGCTCTCCTAATGCCTTAGTGACCAAGGAGAACACACACAGGACCTCGCACTTTGGTTGCCACATTGCTTGTCTCAATGCATTTCCATTGTCTCTGGATCTCTCAGCTCCCCTACATGGAAATATATGGATACTATAAATACTAGACCATTTTCATACTACCTAATATGCCCTTGTTCTAGCTCACCAGGGGGACCATACCTTTTAAGGAGTCAAACTTGTTTGAAGGAATATAGCAACAAAACAAGTGTCTGTAAACTTCTTTAAAAAGCTAGTTTTAAATAAACAATTAAAGGATCCCAATATTGAGGAAAACAAAAATAAATAAACAAACAAACAACTATAATAAACAAATCCTTTTGAACCAAGTAAAGTTTTTTATTTTGTTTTGTTTCACACACACACACACACACACACACACACACACACACACACACACACACAAGTAGCAGCTCTTGGTGAATGGGACTTTAAATGTAGAGACAATTTGTTTTATCTGAATCATGGCAAAAGTAGTTTCCAACAGTATTTTTTTTTAATTGTTCTAGTGCAACATTTGATTTTAGTTAATTACCTTTAATTACCTGCAATAATATTTGTATTTAATCAGGAATAATTAATTTTTTTCTTTAAATCATGTGACTTTAAAAGGTTTTTCATATCTTTTTTAGTGATTTCTAGTAAGTATTCAGGACAAAAACTTCTAAGTTTATAAAATATGCCTCCAGAAATGTTTTTTTTTGTTGTTTTTTAGGGTTTTTTTTTTTTTTTTTTTGCCTTATTTGAGTCATGAAGCTCTTTGGCAGCCTGATGAAGAAAATAGATTCCTCAGAATAATGTTTTCAAATATGTAAAATAATATACATAGGATCACAAAGAAAACCAAAGGTTAGTGAAAATTAACATATATATTTTTTCCCATCCTGATTCAGACACCCTTCTGAAATCTATCCATAGACAACAGGTTAAAAATGTCTGTTCTAAAAATATTCATTCATTAATTCATTTTATGTGATTTTGTGGGATTAGCATGGATCTTGGTGAAATCTCTCTGTTTTTTCCCTTTTAAATATACAATCATATATATATACCTCCACTAATGTGCTTATGTGAATCCTCAGCTTGCATGGAGTTAACCACAGAAGGTTTATGGTCACAATAGTATTATCACATAGTTAATTCTTCAAAGTCTGCTAAATCCTTTACATAGAATAAGAGGCATCTCATTTAATCTTCACAAAAACCATGTCACTGTTATCATTCCTATTTTACAGATAGGTTAACTGAGGCTGAAAGAAGTTAAATGACTTACTTCAGATCACATACCTAGATTAGGGCAGGATTTGAACTTGGATCTACCTGAGTTGACTAGCACCCTATTAAATCTCATCTCCACTTTGTCATGCTAAGTGAAATACAAGCTGTGGTTTCATGGATGGGTCCATTGATATTTACATTAAAGATGAGTCTAAACAGTATAAGAAAGAGTCACTACACAATCAAAAGCATTTATTAAGGGCTCACCATGTACCACTGTGTGAAATAGAGAAATAAAAACAAAAGCAGTGCTTGCCCTTATGGAACTGTAAGTTTTTCTCAGAGGGGATATGGTATCCAACCTTAGGAAAAGGTACAAAATATAAAAACAGTCATCATGGTGTAATTTGGGTGTAGAGGAGGAGGGGTGTGGGAAGGCCTCCTGGGGGAGGGGGTTCTAGAGCTTGAGAGGCAAAAGAGAGACAAAGAGAGGTAGGGAAGGAGGATATGGCAAATGGAGATAGGAGATGGAGGATCCTATATGAGAAAACCCAAGAAGATCAATTTAGGCAGTAGTATGAGTGAAGGGAAGTAATGTATTTATAATAAGCCTAGAAAAGTAGATTGGATCCAGGTTGTCAAAGGCTTTACACATCAAACAGAAGAGGTTGTATTTGATCCTAGAGGTAATTAGGGAACCACTGGATCTTATTGAGCAAAGGAGTGACATCATCCAACCCATGACTTAGGAATATCAATTTTGTAGCTAGGTGGAGGATGGATTGGCTTGATACCAGGTTGACTCAGCATGAGGAGCTTTTTGAATATGGCAAGTTTTGAAGGGCATCAGAGTGAAAGTATCTAGTAATAATACTGAACAAAATGCCTATGAGAGCTGAGGGAAAAGGAGGAGAGGAAAGGAGATGAGGAGAGAGATCGTCAGGCTGAGATGGAGAGAATGAGTGAGAGACAGATGGAATTAGAAAGTGAATGAAAAGATAATGAATGAAAGAAAGAGAGAGATAGAGAGTGAATGAGAGACAAAAATAGAATCAGTGAAAGAGAGATACAAAGACAAAGAACGAATAAATGAGAGATAGAAAAGGGGAGAGAAAGGGAAGGAAGGAGAAGGGAGAGAGAAAAGTGGAAGAGACAAAGGGGGAAAATGAGAGGGGAAGGGAGAGAAGGGAGAAGGAGAGACAAAGAGAGGGGATAGAGAGAAATGGAGAAAGAGAAGGGGGAAAAAGGGGAGGGCGGAAAGAGGGAGAGAGAGAAAGAGAAAAAGACAAAGAGAGGGACAGAGACAGAAAAAGGGGGAAACAGAGTGAAAAAGGAGGGAGAAAGGAAAAAGAGGAAGGAGGGAGGGAGGGAGAGAGAGAGAGAAGGAGGACGAGAGAAAGGGAGGGACAGAAAGAGACAAAGAAAGGAGAGACAGAAGAGAGAGAGATGGGGAAGGAGGAGGAAGAAAGGGAAGAGGGAAAGAGAAAGGGAAGAAGAAAGGAGAAAAAGGAAGAAGAAAGAGGGAAAGAGGGGGAAGGAGAGATGGAGAGAGAGAGAGAGAGAGAGAGAGAGAGAGAGAGAGAGAGAGAGAGAGAGAGAGAGAGAGAGAGAGAGAGACAGAGAGAGAGAGAGAGAGAGAGAGAGAGAGAGAGAGAGAGAGAGAGAGAGAGAGAGAGAGAGAGAGAGAGAGAGAGATTGTGCTTTGAGGCAGCAGACACTTGGGTTTTAATCCTACTTTTGTACTTATCAGTTATGTGACCACAGGCAAGTCATTTAACCTTTTTGGAGGTTCTATTTCCTTATCAGTAAACTTTGGATAATAACCTCTATTGAGCACATCTCACAGGATTGTTGTGAGGATCAAATTATATAATGTATATGAACTGCTTTGCAAACCTTCGAGCGCTGTATAAATGTCAGTTATTGCTCTTACATACACAGAGGGAGTTTGTAACTAACTGACCTTGTTGGTTTTCTTATTTACTATATTTCTGAGCCAAAACCACCAGCATGTTACCTTATTAAATAAATGCCCCAAATCAACACTGTATATAAAAACTTGCACCCTTAACAGGGGCAGATTTCATTTTGTGATTATAGGAAAAAAGAAAAAAATCCAACACTCTCCATTTTAAAGGAAATCACTACAAGAAAATAATTGTCACACATAACCTGAAAATTCATGTTAGAGCATATAATAGGAATCACAAAATCAAAGGATGGTATTTAGAGCTGATAAGGACTAGATCATCCCATCCCATTACTTCCTCTAAACTAATGAGGAAACTGAGGTTAGAAAGGTTAAAAAATTTGTTCAAGGTCACAAACAATCCTAATGGTGATATTTTTATCCTTCTCTGTGCATCAAGCAAGGCTATTCTGAATAGTTAAAAAAAAAAAATACACAATTAAGCTTCTGCAAATGCATAGTAGGATGTATATTTCTTAAAAAAAAAAAAAAAAAAGCCAACAAAAAACCCCTTTCTCATTCCTGTTCCCTCTCCTCCTAGATTAAAGTGAAAGTGATGTGACAGATGACTCAGATAAATTAGACTTTTATCTGATTAATTTAGGTTAATTAACTTACTCTGGGTCTATCCTACAATGTTCAAATCTATTTTCCTATAACCCTTTCAATTCTGCCAGAACACATACTTTACATTGTGAAACTGGCTTTCATGGTATTTAATAAGCATTTAATAAGTAAGGCCATACCCAGACTCCAATCATTTGCTCTCAACTCTTGCTAAAAATAAGCAATTTTGTGTAGTCAAGACTTTGGCAAACACCATATGAAATCACTTTGCCCTATAATAGCTTTTTGAAATACCACCTCCCCTAAAGTACTTGACACTTCCTTTAAAGAAGTCTCAGACTTTTATTTATGAAAAATAATAGATTGCAACAAAAGTTCAGGCTCTCCTTGCTAATTACTCCCCTTACCTTAAGAAAAAAATAAAGTCTGTGGATTTCCCCCTTCCCTCACTAAGTAAAAAGAAAGGCAAATTCATTTGATCAAGAAAAAGACATAAATTTGACATTTGACATTCAGCTTTTCGAAAATGAACAGAAACTTCTTTAAAAGCACCAGTATCTGTACCAATTTAAAGCGAACCTTTTTTTGATTATGTAATATTTACACATTGTGATATTCATAGGAAATAACTTCTATCATTGAGTTAATTCTATTAATTTTGGTTGTCATTCTGAGAGGCTTTAAATATTTCTGAATAAATATTTTATATTTACAAAATATATAAATTAAATTTTTATTTAAATATTTTTGCATTTATATTTTGTGTATTTATTTATTTTTGTTTTAATATATGTATGTATTTAAATATATAGGGTCACATATAACTGTGTATGTATCTGTAATGAAGAGATATCACGACAATGTATAAAATGCTCTCTAGGAAGGGTCTGAATTCAAGTTTTACCTCTGGAGAACCGTCATTCTGGGCAATTTTCTAATCCACTCAGTTTTTAAGGAAAACCACTAATATGCTATATAAGTAACAGAGAAAGTGCTGATGATGATAGAGGTAGTTTTTTCAGCCAGGAGTTTCTAATGCCATTAAAACCACAAGTTTAATTCCTATCCAAGTATATGATTTAAAATAAACACAATCTCTTAGTTAAATTCAAACTGTATTCTTTTGTCTGTCCTTTTAAAAAATGTTCTGGAAAGCAGCTGCTATTTAACATTATAGACTCTTAGAGCTAGTGTTTATATCTTCTGAGTTCTGAAGGAGATACCACACTCCCCACAATGCCTGGAAAATCCTTCTTCCTCCTCCAATGTATAGAATCCTTTTTATCTAAGATAAAATCACCAATACCCTCCCCCCCCCAATACTTGATACTTCCTTTAAAGAAGTCCCAGACTTTTATACATGAAAAATATAGATTGCTACTAAACTTCTTCGTCTCCTTGCTAATTAGTCACTTAATTTTAAGAAAGAATAATCTGTATCTTCTCTCATTTTTCCATCATTTCTTCATTTAATATGAAATGCAAACATGTTCTTCTACAGTTTAAATGGACACTGTCTTTGAACCTTCACTCCCTTGTTTCCTAGTCCAATCATAGTTCTTCCATTCCCATCTTGAATTACTCCCTCCCTCCAACCTGACCCTGCTCAGATTGTTAAATTTACATCCTTGAACCATTTCCCTTCTCATCTTATTCTTGAATGATCCTTCTCTCTCCCTAATTTTCAGCTTCTCCTTAACCAACCAGTTCCTACTTTGCTGTTTACAAACATGTATTAACCCCTTTCGTTTACACATAATTACTCCAGTACAGGCCCTAACCACTTCTTACCTGACTATTAAAATAACTTCTTAATTACTCCCCTGCTTCCAGTTTCTCTCCTTCACAATTTACCCTCCACACAGGTACTAAATTTAAGTGCTAAAGCACAGGTTTAATCATGTCCTTCTCCTAAGAACTCTCTGTGGCTCCCCATTGTCTTTAGGATAAAATGCAAACAACTATCATTTAAAGAGCTTTATATACTGGCTCCAGCCTGTATTTCCAGGCAGCTAGACCATTACTGTCTTTCATGCAAACTGGTCAACTCCCTACTCCCTGAATATAAAGTACCATTTCCCACCCTTATGCTCCTCTGGCTCAGATCCCCTATTCCAAGGCTACCTCCTTCAAAAAGGTCTTTCCCAATTCCCTTCCCCTTTAAATCATCGTGCCTTGAGGCAATATGATGGATAGAATCCAAGTCAGGAAAACCTGAGTTTCATTCCTTGCTTCAGACAAGCTACCTCTTAACCTCTCTGCCTCAGTTTCCTTATCTATAAAATGGGGATGATCATAAAACCTACCCCTCAGGATTTGTGAAGGATCCAATGAGAATATAGGTAAAGTCTAATACTTTGCAAATCTTAAAACACTATGTAAATTTTCACTATAAATATTTATTTGATATATATAGTGATTTTGTTTATCTTTTTGCACCTTATATAGACTGTAATAGATTAGATATGATAAAATATAAAATCTTTAAAGATAATAGCTGATTCACCTTGTAATTGATATCCCCAGTGTCTGAAACACTTTAAAAAAAAAAAAAAAAAAAACATGACAATTGATTGACTTAATTGAGAAAACAGTTTCACCGATATTAGGAAAAGAAGCTAACTCTGCAGTAGGTGGGGAGGAATTAGAAAGATCAAAAGCAGGCTATTTCTAGAAGTTTACTCATGAAGGTTTTGTTTTATAGAATCAGCACTTCCTGGTGCCCCTCAGGAAGGATCATTTGGGCATAATTAAGGAGAGAAAGTTAATATAGCCACCTAGTACTTATACGAATGATTGTTGGACAAGCAGGGGAAAAGGAGGAGTGGGGGGTGGGAAAGGGCAGCTAGAAACTATTTCTTGGGTTTTTCTATCTTTTATAAGAGGGTGACTTTTGAGAGACTTTTTTCAATATGTGCAAAAACATCGTAGACTTTCCATCCAACATCCACTCAAATCTCACCATTCCAAAGAGTATTTGATATCATTACAATATTATGTTCCCTTTTTCAAAATGATATCCAAATGTAAACATATTGTACTCTGCAGAGAATATTAGATTCTGCCCCTGTATGAAATTACCACAAGAATTTTTTTATTTTTGTAATTTTATCTTTCTCTACAACTCTACTTGCTAGCTTGAGCCTACAAGCAAATTTGTCTTTTCATTGTATTTTTCATCCCAGATGTTTTCACAGAATGTTTGAGCCTTCAAGGCCCAGCTCATATGTCTCTTCCTACATGAGAGCCACTTTTGAGTCTCCCAGTTAGTCTGAGTCTCCCAGGTCTCAGAAGAACCCGAGTTCAAATCTAACCTCAGATACTTACTAGCTTTGTGACCCTAAGCAGGGCATTAACCTTTATCTGCCGCAGATTCCCCAGGAATAAAATGGGGATAATAACAGCACTTACTTCTGAAGGTTTTGAAAATCAAATGAGATAATATTTGTAAAGTGCTTATTAGCACAGTACTTGGCACATAGTAGGTGCTTCATAAATGCATCTTCCCTTCCTCTTATTTAAATGAGTTTTTATTGTTTTAACTAATTTTCCTAATCTGTAAAATGGGAATAATAACACCTACCTCACAGGGTTGTGGTGAGAATCAAATGAAATGATAATATAAAGCACTTAGCATAGGGTCCAGCACACAGCAAGTGCTATATAAATATTTTCTAAATCATTTTAATTATTATTATTGTTGTTTCTGTGTTTAAATCAAATAAATTAAGCTATAGAAAACATTTTGAAAATCTTAAAGCACTATGCAAATTATTATTATTATTATTATGAAGCTATATGCTGCAGTAGATAGCCTATTGGACCTAGAAGTCAGGAAAACCTGAGTTTAGATATGACTTCAGGAGCTTCAGGCACTGTCAAGTAATTCCAGTCTGCCTCAGTTTCCTCTGCTGTAAAATAAGGATAATAATAGTACCTACCTCACAGGGTTATTGGAAGGATCAAATGAGATATCTGTAAATCACTTAGCATAGTACTTAGGATCTAGTAAGTAAATGTTTCCTTATTATTACTATTATTTCATGTATTCATTTAGCTCTGTACATGTTATCTCTCCCAAAACCTATCATCTTGCCGGTGAAGCACTAGCTTCTTATGGGTAAGAAGTGTTTTTGTCTTTGTATCTCTAGCTCCCAGCAGAGTTCCTAACACATAGAAGTTGAATCAAATCTTTAAAAAAACAAACAAACAAACAAACAAAAAAAAACTCTAGTTAATGCACTTTATAGTCTTTTTGTTATGTCTTAACATAACTTAAATATCAAGACTGTGTCATGCTTCAAAATCTTAACAGCTGAAAAAGAGATATTTTTATTTCATCAGAATCTAAATTAAAAGTTAAAAGGTTATCTCCTTTCCATCACCATTGACCACTCAATTTCATTTGAACAAATGAAGAAAACAAGTGTCTTGACCTTGTAAGCCAGGTAATACATTTCCGTCTCAAACCAGTAATGTCTTTTTGTTTAATAATTGTGATTTGCATAGTTGAATCTTGAATACATGGTTAGAAATAGTCACAGAAGCCAACTTGGCACCATGCCTAGTGATGTTAGGATACTAGACAAAATGGGTCAGCCACTCATCAGGAAAGCCATCCTGTCCTTAACAAAGCAGTGACTACACAAGATAACATATTCAACAAACAAACTGCTGGAAAAGCAGGAACTTTTCTGTTATCAGGATAATCTAGTGGTGATAATCAGTACGCTGAGTGAACTCCCTCTTGTAAAAAGCCCATCAATTGTTTTTGCTAATTAAGATGAATATTATTCCTGTGAAATGAACCAAAAAGTTGTATGAAACCCCAAGTCCCTAAAGAGATCTATAATCTACAAGAATAATTGCATGGAGTTTTAATTGAAGGAAAAATAGAGGACTCTGTTTATCTTTTCTTTTCTTTTCTTTTTTTTTTTTCTTTTTAAAGGGAACAGTAATCACTCTGCTATGTTATTAACTATTCTTTTACATGACTGTCATCTGACCTAAAAACTGACATGGAGTAGAAGGAAAACATTTATGGAATTAAATTTTAAAAGTAAATGACAAAATGGGATATGGGTTTAGTGAAATCCAGTACATAATTTTTGTCATTAATTTGTTAAAGTAACAAATCATTTATTAACATACACAGGGAAAAGATTTTTTTTTTTTGATTGAAGGCTAGATGTTGTGACTATTCATAGTAATGTGCATTTAATCTTTATTCATTAAGCACAGCCAGAGTTGGGAAGGAGCAGGGGAGTCTATTCTGTTAAAGCGTAGATTAATTACACTGAGTGATTTGCTTTTCTTCAGACTTCTAGCATTTTATCACTATTCTTTGAGAAAATCTAACAATGGGGAGGATAGCTACAATTTAAAAGTTTTATTTCACTGGATTTTACACTTTCAACAAACATTCTTTAAGTCCCTCCTATGTACCAGATTCTGGAACTATAAAGACGAAAAACCAAACAAAACAAAAAACAAAAAGCTTGAAATCTATTGGAGGGGAAGGGTCTATGGCATGCATGCAAATAGAGAAATATGAAACAAATAAAAGAGAATGAAGAAGAAACAGAAATAGAGAATGAGAAAGAAAACAAGAAGGGAGAGGGGGAAAAAGAGTGAGAAGAGGAGAAACAGAGAGAGAGAGACAGATAGACAGAGACAGAGACAGACAGACAGACAGAGAATCAATGATGATCAGGAGGTGGTACTTGAAGAAAAGTAGGAATCTTTCAAAACAAAAAAACAAGTGTCAATTTTGGATTTGGGGATAATTATGCAAAGGCACTAGAACAGCTAGCAAGGAGATCATTTGACTGGGAAGAAAAGGACATGAAGAGGGATAACAGCAAATCAGCTTGGAAAAATAGTTACCAGATTATGAAGGGTTTTTGTAGAGCCAAGCTGAAGACTTGGTATTTTATCCTAGAGGCAACAGGCACTCACTGATATATGTCTGTAAACAATGATATACAAATACTCTGATGTCTGAATTCAGATCACATTGCATTGTAGAAATCTAGCCTCTCTCTGGTTTTCAAGGAATAAAAGAATAAAATGTCTATTCATGGAATATATAAGTAATTTGATCATTGTCTCAAAACCTACATTGACTATCAGTCAATTGATTTCTTTCTTAAGACCAAATCACTCTGGCTCTCTCTGGCCAACAATAGGTCCCAGGCCAGATCCCTTTTGGCTTTTGGATCCTGATTGGCTCAGAGTGAATGCAAATAGCAATTATTTCTGTTTTGGCCAGACCCTGAAGATCCTCCCTTTTCTGATAGATTAGTAAATAACTGAAATGGTCATTTTGGGAGAATTCTCTTTTTTTTTTTTTTTAAGTAGAGGAAGTAGGGGTGTACAGGGGAACAATGTATATAATCTGCCAGACATGACTACCCCATTGATTGTTTATATTTAAACTTTTTTTTTTGTTAACTCAGGGCCATATATTTTGCCTAAGAATGCAGGAAAGAATTTAAGAGATTATCCATATCAATCCCCTTGTATTATAGAAAAGGAAAAACAAGATTTATTTTGTGTGGGGTGGTTTTTTGTTGTTATTGTTTTTAAGACAATCAGAATTAAGTGACTTCTCTAGGGTCACATAGTTAGTGAGTGTCTGAGTCTGGATTTGAATTCAGGTCTCCCTGACTCAGGCCTAGGTGCTCTCTCCCATATACCACTCAGCTGTCCCATTTTCTCATTAACAAATTCATTTCTCACCTCCCACAATTATGAGACTATGCTGTATAAACTATAGCAATGTCCACAGGGACACTGAAGTAGTCTCTATTGGACACGGCTCCAGACTTCTGTGATTTCTTTTATCTGTTTTGTTTTTTTTCAAGTTTTGTGTTGTCTTTTTATTTTTACATCATAGTCACCCTCAGATATGTCTCTCCCCCGCCAGCATGAAACCCCTCCTTTGTAACAAAGAAAAACAATTAAATAAAAATCAGCTTTTACTGGTCATGTCTGACAATGTAAATACCATTCTGGCCCTATATTCCTCCACCTCTTTAGAGAGGCACATTTCATTATCTGTTTCCAGGATACAGGCTGGATAAGGTTTTGGTTTGTTTTTATAATCCCTCTCTTCAACCATTCTGAAGTCAGAATGTTAAAAATAACAGCACATTAATGTCAAAGGATTTGGGTTCAAATTTCACCTCTGCCATCTGAGAGACTTTGGAAAAGATATTTCTTCTCTCAAGGCTTCCATTTTCTCATTAATGAAATGACAAGGGTTAGAAGGCTTCCAAAGTTCCTTTTAGCTCTAAATTTATAATCCTAAACTCCCTCAATATTCCCTGTCATTTCTTTACATTGACTGTATACTTGCCATCAGAAATACCTCTGTCCCTTCTTTCCCCACTTTTAATTTGTTGCTTCTAATCTGCTGTGTGGATCACAGAAAAAGAACACCAATCCTGTTATAATTGTACATCAAGTAAAAATAAATAGGTTCTAAGGAAAGACTTGAAGAGCTCACCCATGAGAGAGGTCTATGAGCATTAAGTATATGGACTTTATCACATCCATTTTGACTATTCAGAGATAGTTAAGGTAGCTAGATAAGTAGACAGTAAATAAATGAAGAATTTAGTGTGATCTTTATACTAAATTCTGATTATTAACAAATTGCTTATAAACCATGTTCTTTAAGACAACCTTGTAAACAAGGAGAATACTATAACAATGGAATGAACTCTCTTGGAAAGTGATAGGCTTCTCTTTAATGGAGGTCTCACAAACAAAAGCTGGATGACCGATTGCCAAGAGGTAGGATTAGTATCATCCACTGATCTTCCATTCTGGGTACCATGGTTTAAGAAGAGAATTGGCAAGCTGAAAACCAACCAGGATGGTCCAAAGCTTCAAGTATATTAATCAATTAATGAGTATTGAGTAAGGTCCTACTATGTGCCAGGCACTCTCCTAGGTACTGAGGATATGAAGACAGTAAATCAAACTATTTCTCCTTCAAGGAACTAAAGATTGGTTGAAGGAACTAGGGGATATTTATCCTGGACAAGAAAAGGGAGGAAGATGGAGTGGTGGTAGAGGAGGAAGATGGTCAGGATCTTCAAGAATTTTTCTGGAAGTGGGATTAGATTTGTTTTCTCTGGCCTCCAGAGGTCCAGAGTAATGGCCCATCAGGAACAATGGGTGCTAACTACAAAGTGACAAATCCAAAAATGTAATGGCATACCTCAAGAGGGGATGATTTCTCCCTCCTTGGAGGTCTTTGAGCAGAGACAAAATGATCACCTCTAGGATATATTATAATGGGTCCTCCTTTCAGCTACAGGTTCAACCAAATAGCTGTTGAGGTCTCTTCCAAAGGTCAGACGTTGTCTGATCCCTTCCAACACTAATATTTTATGATTCTTGTGATGTTCATTTTTTTTAAATCATGAAAAAACCCATCAAACAATTTATTATGAAGACTTGGGCAAGGTTAGGATACATTTTGGTGCCATTATTCTTTTGGGATTTCTGGCTATATTTTGTTTTCTTTTCACCTTGGACCCTAAAAGAGTTCTTGACATCAGTGCTTCTGGGATGTCTACTTGCAGGCAGGTAGAGAAAAATGCCCTGTAGAGTTCACCAAAGATTTTATTGTTTAAAAAAACTATTACCCACTAGCTTGAGCTACTTGTTGAAAGAATGAGTTCAAAACAGATTCACTTGCAAGTTTTGACCCTCGAGTCTTTTTCTTTCTTTGTTTAAAAAAGAAAAAGGAAAAAAAGAAAAAGTCCTCTAAAGACAAGTGCCTTACCTTACTCACTAAAAATTCTTATTTTAATTTAAATATGTGTGTATGGTTTTTCAACAAGTTTTTTTGAATTCTAGAAACATTTCTGTTTTGTACTAAAGAAATAAATATGATTCTCAGCTTTACACTCATTTTAGAAATCCATTATTTTATGCATATGTACTTTGGAGCTCAGAGTAATCTTTAAAAAAAGATGATGGACCCTTTCTGGGTTGGACTAAAAGGTTTTTCCACGTGACTAGACACTATAAAGTAAGAATCCTTTAGAACTATATTTGGTGCTGAATACTTCTTTTTCCTAGGAAAACAGGAACAAGGACAGACCTATGATTTCTTTAGTATAGGGAAATCCCAGGTCAAGGCACTAATGGTAGGAATGGAACATAGAGTCTTAGAAAAGATTATGCATCTTGTGGAGCCTAAAGCCCTGAGAAGTTAATTATATAACTTGCCAAGGGTTATGCAGTTTATTTCAGAAGCAGGACCTGAATATCTTCTTGACTCTTAGCATAGTAAGTTACTACCTCCCAGTAGTACATCTGGGGTGTATCTCTATTATATACATATGTGTATAAAATATGTGTGTATACACATATACATATATACACATAGAAAATTAGAACTATTATTTCAATGGAATAGAGATAGATTTGTGTGAATATCTGCAAAGAGACATACACGCAAATCTATCTCTATACTATTGTAATAGTAGCTCTAGTTATTGATCGATTCATTTCAAAATGAATTTTTATGAAGATATCATTATTTGTTTTGCAGGGAAAAGACCAAAGTATTGCTCAGCAAACATCCCTTCATAACTACACATTCAAAGGATTCAAGAGTAGCTTGCTGAGACATATAATTTTACAATGACCTTTCTCTATCCAACATGATGAATTTTTATTTTTATTTGATTGTAAAGATGTTATGATCAGGACTAAAAATAAATATTGCCTTTTTCAGTCATAAAAAAATACCTAGAAAAATGACTAAAACTATGTTTTTAAATAAAAATTTCACAGAAGCTAGTTTGTTCAGAAGTTATGATACATGCTTTTGGAAAATAAACAATTTGAAATTCACAGATGCAGCAGAGCCCCCGTCAAACATAAATAAGGATCAATTTTTTTTTTCTCATACAACAGTAAAAATTCCATAGGATTCTTACTTTACTCCCCGACTCAACAATGTGTACCAAAGATGCACTTTTTTTCCTCTACTCCTAGAATGTAAACCATATTTATGTGTATGTCTGTGTATATATTAAAATAAATTATGCTAGAAACACAATGTGGAACACCCCAGGTTCAACTATAATCCAACAGGGAAAGCAAGTCCTTATGCTCCTTTTGAAGAAATCAGAGCATTTTGTAAGAATTTTTGGCTTGCTTACAGGTCTTGAATACAGTATTCATATGTTTATGTATGTATGAGCTACCTTATAATTATCAGGCTGTTCAATTCATTTAGGGTTGTTTTTTTTTTTTTTTTTTTTTTAAGTATCAATTCACTCTCTCCTTTGTGTTCAGTACTATCAAATATAGAAAGAGCCTTACTTACCATTCCAGGAAAGATGAAATTTATCACTGTGCCACAAATACCCTGGAAAGCAAAGAAAACGTTATTAGTTATTATGCCTTCATCCACAGGGATCCCACCTGCCATATACAATGCATCAGCAGCAAAACAAAAATGAAACAAATCTATTGTAGAAAACACAAATCAGGATTTTAATGTAGACTACAGCACATGTTCCAGGAGCTGAGACAGTAGGCACCCTACTATTTCTTGCCCTAGAGGTCTGATAAAAACATTTTATCTGGATAAGATCTTCAACTACAGATTAAGCAAGACTTTGAATGGGTGCTTTTCAGAACAGGAAAAGAAAATAATTTTCTTGGAAATAGGGTAGAGGATTAAAGGAATGTTTTGATAAATTTATATAGATATAGGGACTTGTCTTGTGATTTTTTGTTTGTTTGTTTTTTAGTATAGGAACTTCCAAGTGAAAAATTCTGCAATGAAGTACCTTCTCTGAAATGTATAGCTTTAAAGAGCTGTCTGAGGCGGAGAGATTAATGACTTGCCCAGGATCACAGAGCCAGTGTATGTCAGAAGCGAGGTTTGAACTTAGGTCTGTCATGACTTGAAGCTAGCTCTCTTTGTAGTTTATTAAGCTGTTTCTCTTATAAATTTTTATAATTCTTTTAGTTCAGGGAAAATTTGCCAGAGATACAGAAGATAAAGTGGTTGTTAATTGTTTGTGAAACTTTTTTAGAATTCACCATATATTCATGAAGTCAGTGCTAGACAATCCAAGGTAAAGTTAAATATGTTGTTAAATACAAATCTACACACCAGGAAGTCAGCAGCCAAGCACAGAAGGAAATTTAAATGTAGTGACTTCCCCTTTTCTAGTCTAACAATAGTGCAGGAGTCTTCATTTGTGTTAAGTAGTGAAGATGCAGTGTCACATTTCTGAAGTCTGGAAGAAAATATTAAATGAGTTGAAATTTTTTAATGAGTTAGAATTATGGAAAAATAAAAATAATATCTCTTAAAAGGGTCCAGATATTATTCAAATTACAGTAGGTCCCCAAAAGCCTTCCCAATTTATTTGTATCTCAATGTCATAAAGGAAACCTAATAGCTCGTAGAAAAGCATTGTTAGTGGATAGAAAGTGCTCACAGTTTCATGAAAATCTGGGTTCACGTCCCAACTCTGACATGTAATGTCTATAAACCCCAGAACAAAACATGTAGCTTCTCAAGACTATATAAATTTCAGAAAAGGTACATCTGAAGTGATATTAAAAGCTTTCTTTTCAGAAATTCCTTATACTAATTTAATCACAAAGTCAGTCCTATATAGAGTAGAACAAATAGCATAGGAGATAGAATTTCATCCTCAGAGGGAGCAAAATCTGGCTCCAAATCCTAGGTGAACATTGGCAAGTCTCAGCCTCATTGAATCTGAAGAATCTCTTTAGAACTCTATTGTCTTTTAATATTTCTATATTAGAATCTTCATGGCAGAAGGAGGAAGTTCGCATTGTAGAGACATGTGGTATTAAATTAATAAGTTAACATATTTAACTTTCACTATTATTTTTCTTAAAGTATAATAGTTTTGAAACAGATGCAGTGGGGAAAAGTACTGTTTCTGTGATCAGAACAATGCCTCTGAACATTATTACCTACGTGAATTGGTAAGTCACTTAAAAATCCCTGGGACTCAGTTTCCTCATCCATAAAAGGAGGAGTTGAATTGGAGCTTCCTTTCCAGCTCTAAAGATTTAATCCTATAGAGGGACTGGATAGAATGCTTGATTGGAAATAAGCAAGATCTGAGTTCAAATTCCATCCTAAATACTTATTAGTTATGTGACCCCAGGAAATTTTCTTGAGCTTGTTTTCCAATCTCAATATATTCATACATAAAATGGGGGTAATAATAGTTCCTACTTGCCAGGATTGTTGTGTAGATCAAATGAAAGAGCATGTACAAGTGTTTTGCAAATCTTATAATGCCTATTTAATATTTTTTTTAATTGATGGAAAAAGCATTGTAGAAAGAAACAGTCATTGGAGAAAGAATAAAACTTCCATAAAGTAAAGTACACAAAAGTGTCAAACTCAATAATAAGCAATCACTAAATTGCCAACATTATGGGACTGAACTTAGGGGTTCAATGGTGTAATGTTATTTGGGCATCTGTGTAAAGAATATTAACAACAATTATGTCCATTTTAAATATTGCAGTAGAATGGTTACTACTTAATGATAAATCTCAGAAATCCCTAATTCACAGGATTTATAAGATCATAAATTTAGAGTTAGAATGACCCTTTGAGACTAACTACTAAAACCTTCTTATAATGACAACACTAAATCATCGAAGAATAAAGTTATTTGCCCAAAGACAGTGATAAGAGTCACTTTCGTACTCAGATCCTGAGACTCAAAAATCATTTTCTTTACTACACTAACTACAACAAATCCATTATAGAACAGGGGGGGAAAGCAATTCTGCAATTAGAATAGCTACTCACTTATATTTCATCTGAAGCACCAATAGGTACTTTGAAACTTTTAAATTAAAATTTATGTTTTACTGGAAAACTTTTAGTGGTCATAGCTTCTTCCAAAAAATCAATTTTATTTTTTTTTTTACTCTATGATAGTTCCCGAGCATTAGAAGAATTAGACTCTAAAAAGTACCTTTGATATTAGAGTACACATTTTATCATTATAGTTCCTGAATCGATAAATAAAATCAAAGTATTTTTAATCACTAATTCCTGAAGAGGGCAGCACGTTCTAGATATTATTGAATTCTAAACTCAAATGTGACAATTTAGGCTTTACTATACTTTTAGCTAACAAAAAGTTAAAACACACACACACACAGAGCAATATGAGCAGTGGATTTTTTTTTTTCTCTTTGTAGACAACAGTTCCCATGATACAATGAACAAGCAAAAGTTTTAGGCAGCTGCAGACCAAGGTCACAATTGCATTGAATTATTAGACAAGAACATTCAAATTAGTCACCTGGAGCAATGTATTTGGAAAGGGAACAACAAAATATGAGTACGGATCTTTTCCTTGAGAAATGTGTTTTATCTCTAACACCGTAGATAAGTTTTCCTATTGGCACTGCATTGACTGTCATACAACTCTAAGGGTTAGATTTAATTATCTCTCTTTTTGAATGTTTCATCTCAATCGCTATGGTAACATTCAGTTGCCTCAGCAGCCAGGCACAATGTAATCAGATATTTCCTCCCCATTCCAATATCCATAGCAGTCAAGTTTACACCTTAGCCCTGATGAATTTGATAACACATGTGGTCCACATCCAACCACACAAGGCCTTCCAGGGAGGTTGGACATTAAACGATGGATAAGGCATGTTGATGAGGTCATATACTTTTGATCTTTTCTCTTTTATTTATTCTCACTTCTTTTCTGCTCTCACTTCCTTTTTATGAGGGGTAAACCTATTCAAGAACTCCATCTTCAGCATTCTCCCTTGA
The DNA here is from genome assembly GCF_048593235.1 of Sminthopsis crassicaudata. NCBI lineage: Eukaryota > Metazoa > Chordata > Mammalia > Dasyuromorphia > Dasyuridae > Sminthopsis > Sminthopsis crassicaudata. The sequence continues at coordinate 44,076,609 of NC_133620.1, forward strand.
ACAGATCATCTGGTTTCTACTGAAAATCTGGTAGCTACAGAAAATAGAAAAAAAAAAATCAACTTTAAAATTTAACTAGGATCTCACCCCTTCCTAATTGTTTGATTATTTGCTTTCTATTGGAATTTTTTTTTTTAATTAAAAGATGAAAATTTTAACTTCCTGAAAGGGAAAAGGGTGAGTGAGGAATAGTTGAAGACAAAGCAAATACGTAAGAAAAAAAGAATGAGGATTTGATTTAAAGCAATCATGAGCCAAGATATGAGAGAATTTTGGCATTTCATGAAAATTACTATTATCTTTGGGCATACTAGTGTTTGAGTTCATGGATATACCATTACTAACATTTTATTAAGAAAGTCTAGAAAAATTTCCATGAGACTATAATAAATTTTCAAACTATCTTCAAGTCTGACAGTATTAGCTAATTATACTTAAAAGAATGTTGGGCATTTTCTAAGCATAGCTAGTGGCCTTTTAAAGAAAATGATACTGCCTAATTATAACAAAATCTGTACAAAAATTAGAACTAAAAAGCATATGATAATCTGAAAGTGTTAAAAATTAATTTCTGCACCTTTACCTTTTATCTCAAAGAATTTTCTTTTATGCTTTTCTCCCCCAGTACAAGTGCCACTTAAAAAAATCTTAAATACAAAAGAAAAAAAATTGCCATGTGCACTGTAGAACATGAGAAGATTAAAAATACGAAGTAAAAATTTACACTTCAAGAAAGCATATATTACATACTACATTAATACTACATATTGCGTCTAGAGCTTTCCATCTTTTCTTTGCTTCCTTGTAAGTTTTTGTATGTTTCTTTGTATACTTTTTACTTTGTTTTCTCCTTCCTCCTCACTCCTCCAGAAGGATACAATTAAGCATGGATATATTTGTGCGTATGTATGTATTTATACATATTACATATACATATAGATAGATAGATAGATATAATATACATATACATATATAAATATATATGTATATATAATACTATATATATACTATACTATATATACTCTATATAAAATCATCCTATGCTTATTTGTACTTGTCTGTTTCTCTGAAGTGGATAGCATCCTCCTTCTAAGTCCAAGTCTTTACATATTTTGCTGAATCCACCAGCTTATCATTTCCTAAACCACAGCAATAGTCCAACCTTATACTGTCTAGTTATTTTAAACATTCCAAAAATATTGATTAATATAGTTAACATGTAGTCCAGTTTCCTTATTTTTTCTTTTTTAATTAAATCTATTTAAGTTTGCTTGAGATCATTACTATTCCTGATTTTTTTTTTACATAATAAATTCTACTCCTGATCTTTATTTTATGTTTGTGTCAGTCTCTTATTTCAATAACATTTCCTAAAAACAACATATTGTTGAGTTCAAATTTTTAATCTACTTTCTGTTTCTATTTTATGGGTGAATTCATCCAATTCACATTCTAAATCTATAATTACTTGTTTATTTTCCTCCTTCCTATGTTCCTCACTGTCCTTCTTGTCCTATTTTTACTCCTCCTTACTCTTCTACTTTACTTCTACCCTCTACTTGCCCTTCTATTCCATCCTTTATCTCCCTCTTATTTCTTTCTGAATTTAGAAGACTTTCTTACACTTCTAGATATATCTATTGTTCTCTCTTTACCTATTCCTGCTATGAGTAAGATTTCAGAACTACTCACCCTCCTCACTACAAGCTTCTTTTGTATCAATTTTTTCTTTTATTGCCTCATTTCCATGAGCTACTTTCTCCTTTTTATCTCTCCCTACATAGATATACATACATAGATACGTACATATATATTATATGACATATATGTATATTATAGATATCAAATATATGTATGCATGTATATATATTAGCATCATCTCCATCATACTTAGCTCAGTACAAGTTTTTCTTTCAAACTACCCAAATTTAAAAAAGCATTTTGAGGTCAGGGACTGTGTTTTTTATATTTGTATGCTTTTCATATTTTAAATAATTGTGTATTCATGAAGTCAAACATTGGCGTGCCCAGTGCTTTGCATAGTACCTGATACATAAAAGGCATGTAATAAATATTTGTTGACTATGGACTATATAAACTCTGAGTTTCCTTTTAGCTCTAAATCTATGATCCTATGTGATACTTTGCAGGTCTGTAAATTTACCCTCCACGGTGTGGTTATGCCCTCCCTGCTGAGGCAGATGCTGCTACTTCTCTCCTTAACATACAGTTCTAGAAAAATTTTTGACTGAAAAATTAGTTGTTGCATAGTCAATATGGTGGTAAGATTCTCTTAAATTAGCTACACTAGTCTAGAGAAACACACATAATCCCTGAAATGGGGATCCTTACATGTTTTTTTATATTATGGACTCTTTGGAAGTCTGATGAAATCTATGGACCTCTTCTCCAAATCCACTTTAACTGCATGAAATAAAATACATAAAATACAAAAGAAAAAAATATAGGAATAGTTGTCAAAATTCTTAAAAAAGAAAGATTATGGAGCCCAGGTTAAGAAACTCCACTCTAGAATCCATTAACAAAGTTGTCTTGTGTGGGAGAGATGAATTTTGAAATGGGTCACAGAGTTAAAAGGAGATAAACTTAGGCTTGAGGTCAGAAAAAAAAACCCAAACCAAATCTAAATAAACAAAAAACCCCAAACAAACCCCAAATCCTTTTCACCATTAGAGCTAGTAATGGATTGACTCACAAGATAATATGTTTCCCTTCATTGAAAACTTTCAAACAAAAGCTGATAACTACTTATCAGGTGTGTTACAGTGAAAATTCCTTTTAGCTCTGGGTTGGACTAGATGGTCGCTCAAATTCTGAGATTCTTTTCTAAGTTGATAAGACTTACCAGGGCTTGTGCTGAGCTAGAAAAGCCTTCAAAGCCCAGAGTCACCTCATTTCCACAATGAAGTTTCAGATGATAGCCTCCAGGATGAAAAGCCATAGTCGACCATTTCAGTGCATTTTCATTTATCACTGATAATTTCTTAAAATTTTATTGATGAAGACAACTTAAAGATATACATGTGAATCTCCCCTCCCCCTACATCTCCAGTTTGGTAGAATCTGCCTTAGCTTGACTCAACTAAAATAGCTTTTCAAAACCTAAGGTTACCTCCAGGCCCTGATGACCACAAATCAGGAAACTGAGTCACTGTTGCCAATTGCTATAGAACCCAAAATGAAAGTTAACTGGGCACCTAAATCCCAGTTTTTATATATATATGTGTGTGTGTGTGTGTGTGTGTGTGTGTGTGTGTGTGTGTGTAATTTTAAAATAATATACAATTCAGGAATTTCTTTCCATACTAAACTTGAACACATTGCCTTAAAATCAATCTTCAGCCTGTGTTAAAATAAGGGCTAAGGATCTGGACTAAGAAGGAAGATAATAATATTTATTAAAATATTTCAAGAGTTGACATGTGGAAGCAAGAATGACTATGTTCTGTCTTCTTCCTTGTTACAAAACTAAGAACCAAATGGATGGATATTAGGAGGTGAATTTAAGAACATCCAAGAATTAGTTGAATCAATCAATAATTACTTATTAAGCACTTACTCTGAGAAGGGGATACAAAGAAAAAGCAAAAACTGCCTGTCCTCCCAGTGAGGAGGGAAGGATAGGGACTAGGCCTTTGATTTTCTTGGTATTGAGAACTCCAATTAGTAAGGAAATTCCCTCTGTTAATATAAGTTGTCATCTCTGCACAAGGAAGTTCCTTCTGTTAATACAAGTTGTCATCTTTGTACCATATTTTTAGAGAGTTGCCTAGACTGGGGCTTCTTAAACTTTTTCCTCCATGACCCCTTTTTGCCAGAAAAAAATTTTAGGGGTCCCTGGGCATATAGGCATATAAAATAAGTATACAAATCAAATATTTACTGTTAATAAATCAAAATTTCTTGAACTCTATATTTAGTTATGAGATCCTATATGGGATCCCAAACCACAATTTAAGAAGCTGGGACTTAGACAAATTCGAGGTTTGCCCAGGGTTGCCCTGTCAGTTCGGAGCAGAAGCAAGAATTGAAATCAGATCCTCATGGCTTTGAGAACAGTTCTCTGTCCTCTATATTGTCTTGCCTCTCAAGGCTTTTTATAGTCCTTTATTCCAAAAATTAACATTCATATATTGAAAGACAATAAGTTTTTGGGTTTGACTAATAAGAAGTTAACACTATCAATCAGTTTGAACATACACGATGTATAGAAAATGTTATTTACAACCTAAAAAAACATACTGATATTTTTACTAACAAACAAGAAAAGAAGCTTCACAATTTTTCAATCCTTATACATAAAGTAAATTTTCCCACTAATTCTTCCTACATTCTTCAGTATCACTCCCTACTCCTAACGCCCACTGGACACGTCAGCAAACAGAAAGAATCTACATGTATTATTGTGGCCAGATCCACTTTGGCTGTCCCCCAAACAAGCATAGAGTATCCTTCCCTACAGTGCCTGGGACTCTAGGGTGCATAGCATAAGTTTTTCTGGAAGAGTGGGCTAGAGAGGGAGAACTTTTTTTTTTGCAAAACTTTTCATGGGAAATTAGATTTCAAAAGAAGACATTACCTATTAACAGACATTTATTAAAATCTTATTATGTGCCTTGGATTCTGCTAAGGGTTGGGGATGTGAAGAACAGCAAAAACACTCCCCGTCCCCCAGGAGCTCACATTCTATTTGGGGGTGAGAGAATTCAGCACACACAAAAAATAGATTCATACAAGTCTTACATGAGTAAATGGAAGGTGATGTGAGAAGGGAAAGTACTATTAGCAAGGACAGTGGATTCTGTATCTTAAAGGCATCTAGAGAAATCAAAAGGGGAAGATGAGGAGAGAGAGAGCATTCCAGGAAACAGGGGAATAACTAGTGCAAAGGGTCAGAAATGGAAGTTGGAGTATTGTATATGATGAGTGGCAAAGAGACCAGTAGAGTTGTATTATATAGAATCATTGGGGGGGGAGTAAAATATTGAAGATTGTAAAGGTAGCAAGGAATCAAACAGAAGATTTTTGATTTGATTCTGGACATAATAAGTGACCACTATTGTTTAATGGGGGGGGGGGATGGAGTGGTGAATAGGCAACAGGGTCAGACCTATGCCACTCAGAAAATCACTTTGGAAGCCAAATGGAGAATGGTGTGCAATGGTAAAAGACTTGAGGCAGGCAGAGAGAAGTATGTTTCAAAAGAAAATGTTTTTGAGTTGTTTTTGTTGTTTCTAAAAATGTTAGATATAGGGTATGTCCCTAATTTGTGGGTATTCACTGACAGACACTGAGAGCCAGGAAGAAAATGCTTATATTGAGAACACTTCTTGACAGAGCAAAAATAACATCCCCCCACCAAAAAAAGATTTTGATGGATCACTTCGTACAACAGAACTGGTTCTCATGTCAAGGTGATCCTTCTATTAGAAATACATATGGGAAGGACAGAGGGAAAAAAAATTCTACCTACCCTATAATTTGGGAAATCACTATCATTAAAAGTCACTGTAGTGGAGAGTGAGCTGACTTTAGTCAGGAAAGCCCCTCCTTTGAAACATACTGGCTGTGTGACTCTGGACAAATCACTTAAACTCTCAGTGCTCAAGACAGCTTTCTGAGACTATACATTATGGAGCAACTGCTGATCTGCCATTATTAGAGATAGTTTCCTCATTGGGAACTCCCATTACTAGTGAAGTTCCAGATCTGACTGCAAAAAAAGAAAAATCATTTTCCATAATATGAATAATAGGTTGAGGTTAAACATTTTGTCTTTGACCAAAACTATCGCTGACCCACTCTTTCTCATGCTGATTTCACTCTCCTCTGGAGGGATAGGTCTACTTAGACTCCAAGAGACTCATTTCCCAAGAGGTGCCAAGAAGTTCAGAAAATGTCAGCATAACTAATTAGAAGGAGATCAGATCTGCTAAAGGTTGCTGGTCATTGTTTCCAAACTAGTGTCACTAGGAACCATCATTTGAACACACTCTTTAAGTGGTTCAAAATAGCCTATAGACATTCTCTACCCATCACTTTTCCCATGCTGCCTCTAGCTCTGGATTTATTTACAAACAAGCCAACTGAGGTCCCAACCTTCTAGAAACACCCTCATAAACTCTGCTCTAACTCACAGGATGTTTCCTGCAGCCTTCTCTTCTCTCTTTCCCTCTGATTCATCTTTTTTATGCTCTATACTGGCTTTCACATTATTGCCCCTACCAACACCACTTGTCCACACACAAGGGCTAGTTTCTCCACTAGATGAGAGCTACGAAGCACAGTTCAGAACACTGACTTAGAATCAGAAATTCTGCTTTTAAATCTTGCCTCTGACTTTGACTATGTGATCCTGGGCAAGTCATTGAGCTCATTTAGCCACATTTTTCTTTTCTGTAAAATGTGGAAAATAATAGTACTTACTTCACAGGATTGTGGTGAGGATTTGGGATAACATTTGTTAAACCTTTTGCAAACCTTAAAGCATTATACAATTTCTAGTTGTTATTATTATTGTTGCTCAGTCCCCAACACTCTTTTAAATACACAATAATATTATAGAAAACTTCCAGGGTTTATTCTTTCAGCCTGAGCATCTCAATGTCTACTGAAAATCATAAATGATCACAGGGAAACTGAACAATAGAATTGAAACTACAGGAACCTTGGAAGACAATTACCATGACATCTTAGAGAATGAAATAAGTAAGCAAGGGAATAACAACTCTGTTTTAGATGTACACTAGACTTTTGGAAAATGAATTTAAAAGAGCTCAGAGATAGAATAGAGAAGATCACATAGTTTGAGAATATGGGAAAAGTCAGCTTAAGAGTGATGAGAAGTCTTTCAAGAGCACTCTTGACACATTCATGGTTTTTTCCAGGGAGGAAGAAAAAAAAGTTATGTCTTAAGAGACTTATATGGCTTCAAGGAGAGGTCATCAACAAACTCAGATAATTTTTTTAAAAGGACATGTAAAGGAGATAAAAGTAAGGACAAGTGACTCACATAAAATACTAAAGAAGGGCAAGTTTCTATAAAAATACTGTCTTGAAGACTAAAGACAGGAAAGAACTGGGTTTTATGGTAAATACGAAAGACACTAAAAAGAGCTTTTTAACAAGAACAAGATCAAGGAAACACTACTTCTTGAAGGAGATGAAAAGATGCTAATGGATAACAAGGAAAACACTGAACTAAACATCTTGTTTGATTCTTTTTTTTATTCTATCAAGAATTATATTTGTACTGAGTTAAGAAGAAAAATAGCAGCAAATGACAACTCCATCCAAATAATTAAGTCAATTCCAGAAAATGAGCATTTCTTAAACACTTATGCAGTGTCAGGTACTATGCTTAGGCACTGAGAATGGAAAGAAAGGTATAAACTAAGCTCTGCTCTCAGGAAGCTTATAGTCTGATGGGAGAGACCACATGCAAACAGCTGTGTACAAACAAGATATGTTCAAGATGAATTGAAGATAGTCTCAGGTATAGAGCACTAAAATTCAGGGAGAAGAGGGAAGGTTCTTCCAGAAGGTGGGAAGAGATTTGAGGGATTGAGGAAAGAGAGGTATTTATACCTAATGGTAGCTACTTCTAGGGCAGGATAGGAGGAAAGGAAAAAAAAAAAAGGAAATTTATATGATAAGTTTGTTAGATTTTAAAAAGACAGCAAATTGTGCATTATGGATTTAGTGCCTCATGTCCAATCATGTTTTAAAAATCATACTCTTAAAGAAAAAATATTATATGTAACATAATATGTTTATTAAATGTAATATATAATATATAAATAAAATATGTATTATATATTATATAAATAAAATAATAAAATAGAATACATGTTATGTGTCATATATTACATACTGTATTATATGGAATATATAAATAAAAATAAAATACATTTTTTAAAAAAAGTTTTTGAAAAGAAAAAGTTCTAGGCATGGGGGATAGGTAGCCAGTGAAAATACCTGGCATTTGGAGATAGAGTATTAGGTTTAAGGAACATCACAGAGATTAATGTTACTGGATTGCAGAGCACAAAGAGAGAAGTAAGGTATAAAAAAGCAAGAAGAGTTATCAGAGCTAAACAGGGGATTGTATATTTGATTCTGGAGGTGATAGGGAGTCATTGGTGTTTATAGTGTAGGGAGTGACCTTAGTGTTAGAAGGATTTCTTTGGTAGTTGAATGGAGGAAGAGATGGGATGCATTGAATCACAGGAGTTCAAATGTGAGATGATCAGGGCCTGTCTGAGGGTGCTGACTGTGACAGAGAGAAAAGGGGATAGATACGAAAAAAAATTGCACAGGTAGAATAACTGATTGGATTTAAGGAGGGTATTGGCAGTGTGGTTAAAGAAAGTAAGGAGGCTGGAAATAATAGGAAAGAAGAATAGGGAATATATGTCGATTTCAGGTTTTCTGGCCCAGATGATCCCAAGCTCCTGGTGCTGAATGAGCTGCTGATGTGATTGCTGAACTACTATTTCTGAAGAGTCATTAAAAATGAGAAGCTTAATGGCTAAATATATTGTCCTGATTTCCAAAGTGGAAGAAGGTGAATGAATACTTCAGATTATAGATTAGTGAGTTTGATGATTATTCCTGATTAACAACCCCCTGCAAAACCCTCACTTTTTTCATTTTAAGAGAGAGATTGTGAAGATTTAGAAAAGGAAAAGTTGACCACCACAAGGTTTCAAATACATATATTAAACTTAAAATCATTCCAGAATAAGGTAATTTCCTCTGGGGGCAATACTAATATGTCAAATGAATGATATGTATATTACATAAGTATTTGACAAAGTTTCTCGCAATATTCTTGTGGAAAATATGTTGGGATATATTCTGAGTGATGATACAATTAAGTGAGCCCAGAGGTGGTTGACTGATCATGCAAATAATAATGCTTCATGGAATGAAGTCCATCTGGAGGGAAATCTTTACTCTCTATGTTGTCGGCCTTGTTCCGTCCAACATTTTTATCAGATACTTGGAAGAAAGCATAGATGGCATAGTTGTCAATTTTTCAAATTACACAAAGCTTGGAGAAATTGCTTGTATATTGAATAGCAGAATAAAAAAAAAAAACACAAAAGATCTCAAGTTAGTAAAGGTGGACTGCAGCTAATGAGACCCAATTTATTATCAGTGACTGATCAAATGAATCAAACACAAAAGCATAAGATGAAGGAAATGAGTTATAAAATCATTTTCAAAAAATCTGATTCTGATTATTTGACTGTACTTTCTGTTCAATGATCGGTTTGCAGTATGACATGGCAGCCAAAAAGGTTACTGTGATCTTAATCTGTGTAAATACAAATAATGTCTCAAGTGACAGAGGCAAGAATTTTTTGCTATATTCTCTAGTCTGATGAGACCATATCTGAAATAATCTATGTCATTTTGAATCCCATAAATTAAGAAAAACATTGGGCCAAAAGAGAAAACCTCGGTGGAAAATGTTTTTTGTCTTTAAATATCTAAAGCATTTTTAGGAATAAAAGGATCTCATTAGTTCTGCTAGGTTTTCGGGGGCAGAACTGATAACAGTGGGTTGAATCAATCAATAAGCATTTATTAAATACCTGCTATGTGCCAGATTCTGGGTCAAATTCTAGAAATACAAAAAAAGGCAAGACAGTCCCTTCCCTCAAGGTGCACACAAGGAAAAGATGTAAAAAACAAGCAGTAAAAAAAGAGCAGACAAGATGTAAAAAAAGATGTAAAAATTTTTCTACAAATAAGTTGTATACAAGATATATAGGATATAATTCATAGAGGGTACATGCTTGAATTAGGTGAGATCAGAAAAAGCTTCCTGTAGAAGATGAGCTTTTTAGTTACAAAGCCAGAGAAACCAGGAGGTGGAGATGAGGAAGAAGACCATTTTAGACATGGATGATAGCCAAGGAAAGCTCCCAGATCCAAGACATGTAGTATCTTGTATGTGGAATAGCAAGAAGGCCCTTGTTACTTAGTCAAAGAATATGTGCTGGAGAGTAAGGTGTAAGAAAACTGGAAAGATAATGGGGGAGGGGACCAGCTTTAAAAAGGTCTCTGAAAGAGAGAAAATTTCGATTGAATTTAATTAAACAAATATCTATTACTAATCTGTAACATTTACTGATGTGCTTAACATTTTATAGACAAAGACAAAAAAATATACAATGTGTGCCTTCAAGGAGCTTTCCCTCTACTAGAGTACCAATTTCAAATTACTATAAACAACTTCTTAACAATTATAACTGTCTCAAATTGGAATTCCCATTTTAAGGCTAGAGAAGGATAGATATTGAAGACTCAGAGGGTCCTGAATTAAGAGTTGGAAATCATCTTAGAGGTCATCTAGTCAAACACTCTCGTTTTATAGTTAAAGAAACTGAGCCCTAGAGAGCTTAAATAATTTGACCAAAAGCCATTTGAATTCAGATTCCCTTGATTTCAAATTTAGCAAGTTTTTCTTTTATATCATGATACCTTTACTTGTTGGGAATTTTTTAGTTAAAATTCATGCCGTGGTTAGAGGCTGGACTAAATGACCTTTGTAGTACTTTCTAACTCTTCTGTTCTATAATTTTGTGGTTCTGTGAATCAAATGAAAAATCATTTATTCTATTTCTGCTCTGTACAAGACATTGTGATAGATACTAGGGTAGCAGCAGAAGATATTATCTTGTGAGTCAATAATGTTATTAATCAGCAAGTCAGGATGGGATAGTGATGATTATCCTATTATTTGCTCTCTACATGTAACTTCTGGGACATCAACCGGTGGTGAAGGTGCAGATCCATTCTGCATAATGGAAAAACTGAATTGCTGCCCTTGAATTAGCACTTAGTGGGGGAAAGGATCCTGAGAATCCAACTCCCTCATTTCATAGGTGAGGAAATAGAGGCCCAATAAAGCTAAATGGCTTATCCAAAGTCATCAAGGTGAGATTTGAACCAATGGCCTCCAATTGCAGATCCAGTTTTCTTTCCAGTGGACCATGTTGCTACTACCAGCATCCTATGACTTTCTGGAAATAATGATTTACAGAAAGGTCTGCTTTGAGCTATTGGGAAAGCCACATAGTTGGGTGTGGGGAATTTGCCAATTTCTTTTTTCAGAAAGAGCCTAAATGAGAAATACAAATAGTTCTTAGAGGCAAGTCATCTAAAACCTCCAAAGAGACTTGTAAGTTGCTACTAATTGGCACTCATTCAGGAAACCCAGTAGATGTCAAGGAGGGAGCAGGGGGTGAAAAATGGGCTCCCCTTTCACGCTTGAATTGGCCCTTCTACCTTGAACTGGGAGGCTGCCAGGAGAAAACTTGTGCCACTGACTCAGCTCTGCTCCTTCAGTGGATGAAAAGAGGGTTTTGGCACTATCCTTGCACTCTAGAATCACTTAAAAAATAATAATTGCTCAATTAAGGGTCCAGAGCTTCTTTTCTGTACCCAGAGAAATTAAAAGTTGAAAAGAAAATTGCACATCTTAGGGGAATGCTCGTCTGCACGGAGATTGCTGAATAAGATAAAGGAAAGCAACCAATTTTGAGATTATGAATATAAGGAAATTACTGATGCCTGAGTCAAAGTGATGTGAGCCTCTTGTAAGAGGAGGAACTATGTCATCTTAGTTTGTGTTGGTTGCAAAAAAAAAAAAAAATTGTTTTTTGACTTAGAAGTTTCCTTGTTAAGATCCTAATCTCCAAGTCACATAACAAGAACCAGGATTCTGCCAAAAATTCTTTCATAGTATCTTAAAACTTAATGCACTACAGTAGTCGCTAGGAACATGAGACTTTTTGAAGACTTCACGTCCCAACCAGATCATCTGGTACTTAGAAAGTAATTGGGAATCCCCAGCTAGATATTAGAGGAAAAATACTTTTAAAAAGGAAGAAAAGCTAATGTTTTCTTTTTTTCTTCATTAAAAAAAAAAAAAAAATCACATGTATTGGAGACCTAAGAACCAAAATATTTAGATTCAGAGAATTAGAACTAGAATGAATTTTAGCAGCCACTTACTCCAACTCTCCTTATCCAGATGAAATGTGAAGGAACTAGGTCAAAGTCACACAGAGAATAAAAGAGGAACTTCAAAATCAGTGGGGCTTGTTACTTTGCAGTTTATTCAGTGTTCTCCTCTCAAATTACATATGTATGTACATATGTAGAATATATATAAACTACAAATATATTTTACACATAAATATATAATATATGTATATTCATATGCCAATGTGTATGTTATATAAAAACTATATACCTACAACTATATATTAAATATTATTTATAGTATAATATGTATTTTATAACATATTATATCATGTTATATTATTTGTTTTAATGTTATATAATATAAATATAACTTATTATAATATTGCCTTGTGCATTTTCATATCCTGTTATGCGTGTGTGAATTTACATATATATGTATATATCTATATACACAAACAATTATCTAAATATATGTTGCTTTCCCCAGTAGAGCTTAAGCTTCTTGAGGCAAAGGTCTGTTTTGTTTTTATCTCTCTATCCCCAGTACCTAGTATAGTTTTAATAGACCCTAAGTTAAATTGAATCGAACAAATCTCTCTTCCCCAAATGAAATATTTTATCTGTAGCTTATAACTACTGCTAAGGCTTTCATAAGCAAACAACTCTAAATGTATTTATTTATTTGTTTTGATAAGCATTAATGATATTTGATCTTCACTGAACAATTATTTTAATGGAAAAAATAAAATCTTTATGGCAAATATACATATTCCAACAAAACAAATTCCCATGTTGGGTTTGTCCTAAGAGTATATCTCATTCTGCATTTTAAATCTAATCAACTCTCTGTTAGGAGGTGGGTGTTGAAAATACCTTAAAAGTTAAATAGGAGAAAAAGCATTTCATCCAGAATTTTTAGTGAACCACCATTTTCCCATATCTTTTTGATTTACTATTTTCCATCACTTTCTTTTAGGGCACAAATACCGATATAAAAGATTCCTGCATCCTGTGTCCTGAAGGGCATTTTTATGCTTAGCAAAAACACTTGATAAAAAATATTATCACTGAAATGTCATGAACTTCTCTGTGCAATGAGCAGGAGAAGAGCTATAGGATATTGTCAATTAAAAAAAAAATTCTCAAATCTTTTTATGGCCTGGTCCTTTCTTCCCTTTCTAGTCTTCTGATACATGATTATCTTCCACACAACTTGTGATTTAGCCATAGTAGCATTCTTGCATAGTAAGCATCCTTATCTCTGGTGCTTTATCTGCCATTTCCATATTTTGAATCCACTATTCCCTCCTCAACTCCACCTCTCAGTTATCTCTGACTTCAGTCAAGAGTCAGCTCAAATGCCAGATAGCTACCCCTCTAATTTTACAAATGAGTAAACTGAGAACTAGGGAGATTAAGTGACTCACTTGGAGTTACATAAATGCTAAGTGACAGAGGTAAGATTCTAATGGAAGAATTGGGTTCAGTAATTTGCATATGGTCATTTATCTCATTAATGTTAAATTAGTACCGGAACTTGAGAAGCTTTCCACTTGATTGGGAATGCAGTGGTTAATAGAAGTATGTAAATTAAATGATCTAATGTAAATTAGATGATTGATATCTTTTCCCCCTCTACAAAAAAAGAGTAAAATAAAATTTAATAATTTAGGAATAGAGAAGTAACACAGAATAAAGAGGAAGAAACAAAATTATATTCAAAAAGACGTGGGTACAACTATCTTCTCTAAAATATGTTGGCTAAATGTCCTTAGGTAATTCATTTAAATTTTTAATGAGTTTTCTAAGATGATAAATTGCAGGTGAAGGTCTGTATTTCTCACATTTCTTCATTCCTATACTAATGAAATGATCACAAGTATTATATATGTGAGTATATGAGATCACATACATACACATACATATATAGGTATTTGGTATGTTTTATACATATTTACACAAATGTATATTTCATATATATACATGTGAAAATATATGTGTAAGTTATGTTATGTTATGGTGTATGTTACCTTCTGTAACTGTATCTGTAAAAAAGAGGAAAAAAAAAAGTAAGGGCAAACAATTACATTGCCAATTAATGGGATTGGGAAAGAAGCCAATACATTTGAAAATGGTAAAAATCCAAAAAGCAGAAGACAGCATTTTCTTCTAACCAATGTTATTATTAAGTTAGTTTGAGGTTGGTGAGAAATTTTAGAACAGATTATGAAATGAATTGTTTGTGAACATTTTAAAAAGAACTGAGTGCCTACTTAGAGCAAGTGGATTTGCTAAGAATAAGTCATGCCAAACTAACCTCAATTCCCTTTTTATAGGATTATTAGGTTGGCAGATCAGGGGAACAACATAGACTTAGTGTATCTTAATTTTATCAAACCATTTGACAGCATCTTCCATTTTTTCCATCTTGAGGATAAAAAACATTGATAAGTGCTGGGTGTAAAACTGGCTATTGCGAATATTTTGTAACTATACTACCCGTTGACAAAATCAATTCCAATAGTATTGACTAATGGTGCTGTGTGAATCCAGAGGGATGTCTTTATTGTGTAAATGTGAAATCACTGGGCTCTGTCCTTGTCCATGATCTTAGGGCTATTCAAAAAATATTAGCAATGGCTTGGATCAAAGTACAGAAGGAATACTTATCAAATCTCCAAAAGGGCACAAAAATGAGAGAGATAGTAAATAGAACCATGGCAGGAGATTTAAAATGTCAGTCTGGATCTGAATAAAACAAAATGAACCTGAATAACGATAAACATGACATCTTGTATATAGGTTCCCAAAAAATCAGTTGCTCAAGGGCAGAACAGCAGAGACTTAACTTGGCAGCTATTTATGTGAAAAAAAACCTCTGAATTCTATATTTAACCAGTGGCTTAATTTGACCAAATTGGGAGAATTCACTCTTCAGCTGTATCAGTAGAGTTAAACTCCCTAGATGACCCTACAATCTTGTGAATTAGGGACTTCTGAGATTTACCATTCAAGTAATAATCGTTACCTATTGAAATATTCCTGCAAATGTAAGGGAGGCAGGGTTAGATGACCTTTAAACTTCTTTCCAACTCTGTGATTATATGAAAATCAGTTTGGGAAAGCTTTTGAGACTGCTGTTTAATTAAGTAGTAGGAAGAAGTGAGGCAGAATGAAGTCCAAATTCATACAACTGGACTTTACTGTTCTATAGCACATTTTCCTTTTCTTCAAAACCTACTTTTTGTCTACTCTGTTTTTCGTATATACCTATTTCTTTACTTTGTCTTCCCCATTAGGATGTGAGCTCTTTGAGGACAGGAACAGTATTTACCTTTCTTTCTTTTTACACCACTTAGCATAGTACCTAAAATATATTCAGAGTTTCATAAATGTTTGTTGATTGATTTAATTTTGTTTGTAAACTCATATACTTATTATATCTGAAAGGGATCTTAGAAGCTTTCCTTTTATTAATAGGATAAACCAAAGCCTAGGAAATTGAAGTGGCAGCCAAAATTTCCCAGATATTAAATGACTAATTCGGGGTTTGAAGCAACTTCTCTGCCTTTAAGACAAAAGATCTTTCCACTATCACAAGTTGCCTCAATTTTATTTTGAGTATAACATATGTATTATAATTAATATTCTAAGCATCATTATAAATAATTGTGTTCTTTACATGTGGGATTTTAAAGAAAAGTCTTATTCAAATGCCTCTTTGCAGTATGGTAGCAAACCTAGTTTTATGCAAGGTGACTATTAGCTCTGGCAAATTCTACTCTAATGGAACAGCTTCCAATATAATCCTGGAAATGGACTGAGTCTGCTGAGGGCCAAACTAGATAAAAGTGGAGAAATTTATCACCAGTTGGTTGGCCATTTGTAGCCATTTATGAAGCAAGGGAAAAAAATTAAATTTGGTTTCATTTGTGTCTATCTTCTGCTTCTGCAATGGTGGCATTAGACTGGTGGAAAGTGAATCACTGAGTACTTAAAAAATCCAAGTTAATTCTTGTAACTCTAAATGTGAGATCTTTGTCCAATAGCTAAGAAATTAATATACTCTTAGAAAAACAGAACCACATCAATGTGAAGAGCCACACAATCAAGGAAACCAGGAGACAAAACATCGCACCAATTTAATTCTCATCTCTATGCTGATGAGTCGCAGATCTACCTATCCTGCTCTAACCTTTCTGCAGACCACAAATCTTGCATCTCTAACTGTGGCATCTCTAACCTGCATCTCTAAGACTTCAAACTGTAGCCAAGTAGACCTGCCCTATCACTAACTTCAAAGACATCACTCTCAGTCACTGAATCTTAAAATCTAGGTGTTAACTCTTGATTTCTCATTATCTCTTATCTCCCAAATTGAATCTCTTACCAAGGTAATCCACTTATCTCTCCAGATACTGCCCCCACCCAGGAGTCAGCCTCCACCATCTCACATCTGGACTAGAGCAATAATAGGCTGGTGGCTCGGTCTACTTCAAGTCTCTCCTCACTCCAGTCCATTCTCTATTCAGCCACCAGAGTGATTTCCTAAAGTACAGATCTGACCAAGTCACCCCCTTATTCAATAAATTCTGCTGGTTCCCTATTGCCTCCTGGATCAAATACAAAATCCCCCAGCCTTCAAAACCTTTCATAATTTAGCTCCCTCTTATCTTTCCATCTACTCTAATCCAATGACACTAAGACTTCTTGCAGTTACAGAAACAAAACCCTCTTTCTCTGGGCTCCTAACATTTTCTCTGGCTAGTCCTCATTTATGGAATACTCTTCCTCCTCATCTCCACATCCTAGATCCTTTGACTTCCTTCAATCCAAAGCAAAATTCAGTCTTCTAAAAGAAAGTTTTCCCTATCCCTCTTAATTCTGGTCCTTATCTCTCTTGTTCATTTTTTAATTTATCCCATCTATAGCTTGTTTGTACATATTGTTTCTTTGTTGTCTCTCTGGTTAGGCTGTGAACTTTTGAGGACAGGGATTTTCTGCCTCTTTCTGTATCTCCAGCATTTAACATAGTTATTTCTTCTACATCTTGATTTTTCCCATTGTGGTTTTAATAAATCATGGGTCAACACAAGAAATTAAATGGGAATTGGAGGAGAGTTTTGTAGAAACCACAGACAACATGTGAAGGACAGAGTCTATGACTAAATACTTAAACAAAATTTTACAATAGGGTAAACACTCCTTAAAAAAGGGGGGGGATCATATTTCTCAGATACAAAGGGAAGGCCAAAAAAATTTACACAGATTTTCCAAATTACTGGGGGCTTAAACCTATAACCCCCATGATATAGAAGGGATAATAGGAGTAGGTTCTTAGTGAATGCTTATTGATTGACTTTTGATTGACTGAAAAATGAAGTTGTAGCATGAAAGAATGGTCCATTGGTCTTCCTGGGAAAGGCAAATGAAGCAATCAGTGGAGTTGGTTTCATCTTGTCCCCAAAGGCAACAAGTAATATCATGTCCAGAGATTTTTGGCCATTTTGCTTTCAGTGTTCAGAATGAGAAGATAAAAGACTTTCATAAAGATAGTTAGAGGTTATGCATCAATATTGTTTGAGAAGACAAAATGGCAGAATCACGGAATATCTGACATTTGAAAGGGACCTTGATAACCATCCGTTCCAACTTATAAACAAAAATAATCTCCATATAGCATACTCAACACATAGTGACCCAGCCCTTGTCCTTCTAGTGAAGAGGAACCCATCAATTTTGGATAGCTCTAATGGCAAAGGAGTTTTTCCTGAGATAAATTCCATGAAGAATCCAACACATTTCTCCAAACCAAATCAGCATAGACAGTGAGTCAATGATTTCAAAATAAAAGAAGACACAAAGAACAATTAACAACATAATTGGAAATAAAAGTCAGATTTGAGAAATACATAAGGACAAAGATGTTTGGATGACTCAAAAACTTTGTGCCTATAAAGCATGAATATTGCCTTTCAGAAGAGAGTTATAAAGTGCTAGATGTGCTATACACAGGAAAGGACACAGACAAACAGAATGAGTTTATCTAAATGGGGCAGCAAGATAGCTCAGTGGAGAGGAAAACCTGAGTTCAAATCCAACTTCAGACACCTTGGGCAAATCATTTAGTCCTGGTTGCCTCAGTTCCTCATCAATAAAATGAGCTGGATAAAGAAATGACAAACTACTCCAGCATCTCACCCCAAAAAAAAAAAAAAAAAACAAAAACAAAAACAAAAACAAACAAAAAAAAAAAAACAAAAACAAAAACAAAAACAAACAAAAAAAAACACCCAAATGGAATCACAAAGAGTCACAAAAATGTATCTTAAACGGAAAACCAAAACTGGTTGGTTATTGTGGAGTTTGCAGTAGAATCAACTGTTAATGAAAAGTCAAGACTATTGACTGGTTGGAGCAAAGGTAAAAATTAACATCAAATTTCAATCAACTACCTTATGAGCATTTGTTAAGCATCTACTATGTGCTGGCTACTATGCTAGGCCCTGATGATACAAAGCAGAAAATGGGACATCTGCTCCCAAGGATTCTGTGTTTTATCAGAGGGGCTTGGATTCTCTTGGGAAAAAGGCTGAAGATGAGAAGATGACATTAGAACAATTGCAATCATTTCAACTGACTTATCCAAATGAACTATTGATACTGAAAAGTAGACAATGGTAAAAGGCAAAGATATTGACCTTGATTTTTACCATTTCCTGAAAATGCTTACTTGCCAGAGGGAGGAGACCATAAAAGTCCAGAAATTCCCTTAGCCAGCACACATTTGATCTCCTTGCCAAGTAAAGAGAGAAAGCAGCCAAGGACTGTGCTGGTTTAGAATGCAAGCCCATTTTAAAAACACTACAGAGAAGGATGCTAGAAAATTATAAGTAGTATCACCTCATAAAATAGCAAAAACAAGCATAAAGAAAGCTTGGCATTGGACCCCAATGAGCTACATCATCCCAACAACATTTATAGATGAAACTGGCAACCGGACAAAAATAGATGTAAAGGAACAAACTTGTCAACATTTCTGTAACAATCAATTTTCACCATTAGCAACATTTGGACTCTAACTCTTCTGCCCCTAAACTGCTAAGCTGGAGAAGGAGATCTGGCACATAGAAAGATGAGGGCAGTATGAGCAGGTGGACTGTGTCAAGTGCAGAGCAAATTCAGGGTAGCATTGGGATAATCTCACTAAAATAAGAACAATAGCTTTCTATTGTACTTTATACACTTTATGTAATTTTTGTAATACTTTAAGGATTTAAAAGTGTTTTACATATACATACACACATCATTTTATAATCCCACCAAACTTGCTGGGTAGGTACTACAAACATTATTAGCTTCATTTTATAGATGTGTAAGCTGAGGCTCTGAGAACTTAAACACTTATCTATGTTAATGAATCTAATAAATGTTTGAAGCAAGATTTATACTCAAATCTTTTCACTTCAAATCTTTTCACCACCCTTCACTATCTCACACTGACTCAAAATTTCAAAAGAATTGAATAATTACTTTTGGGGAGGGAAAATGCTTAATAGGAGGGAGGGAGGTGAAATTAAAGACCACAATTACAGAAAAGAGATTGAGTTTCAGATGGATTAAATGACTTGGACAAGGTGATTTAAGCTAGTTAATAACAGCCAAGGCAAGAACTCTGATTTAGCATTTTAAAAATTCTAACAATGTGTCTCCAAATTTTATATTTTATAATGAATAAAATTATTTTTAAAGAATATTATTTGCCAATTCTTATCGTGCAACAAGAAATTTGGTTTTACACACATATATTGTACCTAGGATATACAGTAACACATTTAACATGTATGGGATTGCCTGTCATCTAAGGGAGGGAGTAGAAGGAGGGAGAGGAAAATTTGGAAAAGAAGTGAATACAAGGAATAATGTTGTAAAAAAAAAAAATTACCCATGCATATGTACTATCAAAAAAATTATAATTATAAAATTAATTTTAAAAAATATTATTTGAATGGATATAATGAATATCATTTTATGATTGATTTTATAATAAAAATTAATGAATACATATTTATTATATTTATTTAATTTATTATATTGTATCTTATTTACTTGGAGATTTAAAAAATTTGTTATGGATAGTATTATATTTATTTATATTTTAATTATATATACCATTTAAGGAAAGATATATTTCAGTTAAAAAATGAACATTATACTTAATATTGAAATGTTAAAATTCTTCTTTCACTGGTTCTTTTCCTTTTTTTTTTCCCCAATCATTTAAAAATTACATCAATCCATTAAAGTGATTGCGTTGGTGAAAGAGAGAGGTGACAGAAACCACTTTTGTGTGTCTTCGTTGAGGGATTCACTTAGATCTTTATTTTTAGTTAGCTTCTCAGTACTATATGCTCATAACTTAGGTTTTGTATATATGCAAAAGGTACACATTTTACAAGGGAAAAATTGGCCTATGTTTTCAACATGATTAATCCTCAAACACTTAATGTGTAACATACACATACTGATGCATTCCTTTATCATATTTAAGTAGATAAGTAGCTAACCTAGTTCTGCTTTATTATTCCTAAAAGAGTAGGGAAAAAACCAGAATGGTAGCTAATTGCAATAATATTTTGTAATAATACTTTGCACATTTACTAAAAGAAGAAAACCACTTCAAATACATCATGTATTTTCCTAAGTTTATTCTCAAAAGCTTTTTTAAAGTGGTGTTCCACACAAATTTAGAACAAAAACAATTATTCTGTTTTATTTATGTTGTCTATCAATTTTTTTTACATTTTCTCAAGTTTAATGAGTTGTTCATTCATTCAAAACCAATAATAATTTTCGTGATTCTGTAGCACTTAAAGTTTACAACATAAAAAAACCACTTCTATATAAATAATGTACTCATTTTCAGATGAAGAAACTGAGACACAGAGGTGAGGTATTTGCCCATGATCACACAACCAGTAATAAGAGTTACTATTTATAGTGCTTTGGGTTGGCAAAATGTTTTACAAACATTATCTCTCTGAGATTCCCATTCTACTCGACTGTGATATTTAAAAGGTACATTCATTTCCATCATCACTTTTATTTTTGTTAATTCAATTTTATTTTATTTTGGGAATCTGCATTCATTATATTATTTTTTGTGGTAGCAAGAAAACCACAAAGTGAACACTCGTGGTTTGGGGTATGACTGAGAAAATTGTGGTATGGTAATATAATGATATGCTATTTTGTACTAAAAAATGGTGAATGTGAAGAAATGAAGGAAACCTGGATGTGAACTAATGCCGTGAAAAATAGCAACAAAACACATGTGTATATAATAACTACAATGGTGTTAGCCAAGAGAACAATAAAAGGTAGCTGTGATGATCAACATGATTCCCAGAGAATAGAGGATAACAGTACAGAGGACTGAGTTTTGTATTTGAAATCAGGAAGACCTGATTTCAAATCCTAGAATATTTACTAGACTTGTGACTTAGGTCAAATCACTAAACCTCTATTTATTTCCTTATCTGAAAAAGGGGGACAATAATAGCACTCACATCACAAAGTTATTGTGGGAATCAATCAGTAAATATTTATTAATCATCTACTGTCAAGCATTATGCGAAACACAATGGATACAAAAAGAGGCAAAAGATGCTTCCTGCTCACAAGGAGCTTATAATCTGATGAGGGAAACAACAGGCAAATAAAAATAAATTACATAAATAAATACATATATAAATTATATTAAATAAAAATCTATAAAGCTATATAAGGATAAATAGAAAATAATTAACAGTGGAAAGGCACTAAAATGAGAGGGGTCAGAGAAGACCTCCAGAAGGTGGGATTTTTTTGGTAGAGACTTAAAAGAAGAAATAGAGACAGACACCAAAAAGTAGAAAGGAGCTAAGATTTAATCAAATGAAATAATGTATGTAATGCACTTTGCAAACCTTAAAATGTTTTATAAATATTAGCTACTTCCTGGCTGAGAGGAAGCAAGATCAGAATGTTGCAAATACTGTCAAATGATTGCTTTGGGCATTTTTCTCTTTTACAAGGAAGGGCTGATTATCAGGTTTAGAATAAAAAGTAACTATGCCATAACCACAAAAAGCAGCTCTTAAACTTTTATTTTTTAAAAAGATGTGATAATAACCTTCTCCATCAACTTTCCCAATATTATTCCTTATAATGAATTCAGTTCAGGCCTTCTAAGTTCTGCTGTCCACCACCAGTCAGAGTTCAAAAATATTGCCTGATATTTTCCTTCTGTGGTAAAATGTGGCTTTGAAAACACCACTTAACATCTCTTGACCTCAATTTCCTTATCTGTAAAATCAGATGATTGTATTACATATTATCCAAGGTCCCTCCTAGCTGGAAATCCCCTGGGTCTCTTATTTTATGTTTTATCAATAGTTCTGAGAAAACCATTGCCCCCCAAGGGGATACCATGCTATTTGGCTTTCCTTTAGGGTCGGGCTATCCCTCCTAGTCTAATAGTCCAGCTAGGGTTGGCGTGCTTGCTTCCTATTCTGACAACCCTGATTTTAGTATTAATAGTAAGACTTTCTTCTGTTTTAGGGATTGTTTTTAAGTCTTCCGAAATTACCAAATTAGAATTGTCGAGGACAATGCATGAGGTTTTTCCAAGGAGGATACACACCTACTGGATATAACTTTATTTGAGATAGGCTGTCACAAGGGAGCCCTCCTCTGGCTTATATCTTAATCTATAAATGGCTTCTAATTCTGAGAAATTCTTGTTCTTCTCCTATTAATATTCTAATGAATATCTACTTGGTGGGTTGGAGATCTTTAAAATCAGAGGTTCTTAACCTCAGGCCCTGAACTTAAAAAAAAAAAAAATTTAGTAACAACATTTCAATATTATTCTTTTATTCGTAACATTATGTATTTTATTTTATGTGTTTAAGAACATTATTCTGAGAAAAAATCCTTGGGCTTCACCAGATGACTGCCAGAGGGCTCCATGTATAAGCAAGGTTAAGAATCATGGCTCTAAATCTTTTTTCATTTTAATCAGCACCTCCACTGTCTGTATAAACTCAGATTTTGCAGTGCCGGGCTACAAGGCCACATGGAAGGTTCCCAGAGGAGAAACCCTTAGATGAATCAAAACAAGCCAAATAAAAAAGATTTGAGATGAACTATGCTCAACATATAATCCATGATCTACAAACCAAACTCTTGTATTACTATATAGGCTGGACACAACCTTTGGGGTGTTTTCTAAATCACATTTTTAGCTTTTTTTGTTCCTACGCTGAGTTTCTTCTGGAAACTCTAGTTTATAGTTTATCTTCACAGATTAATAATAAAAAAGGGTCCCTATTTCCTTTGTTGCAGCTCAAGGTGACAATTTATATTAGGTATAAGAAGATATACCTTTCTATTAACTCACCAAAATGACCCCTAACTTCCTCCAAAAACAAATCCTGAAAAGACTCACATTATTTCATAAATGATTGATAGACTTCTTTTGCTCTCTCCAGTAGAAGCCATTTTCCCACTAAGAATCTACATCATCTTCTAGGCTATTTGCATTGTCTTTGATTTACATCCTTTCTGAAGGGATATATTTTGGTGATTCTCTTCTATACCCTTAGGATCCATCCAATTGTCTAGCCTTATGGTATTACTGTAATGATAGCTTTCCCCAAGAACTCCAGTTTGCTAGAGAAGCAATCCCCTTCCCCATCAGACCCAATAATAGTAGAGAGGGCATCTTCCAGGAATTTATCTATTCCACAGGTCTTCTCAAACATATGTTCAATGGTCAAATACAAAACTTTCATCAGAAGATACAAAATACCTCATTTTTGCTGCTCTTTCAACTCTGGGGCCATAAACTAGATTTTCAGTGCAAACTCAACACTTTTACAGAGGGATCTAAGCTTGAGAATTCTTACTCTTCGGGCACAAAGTTTCTTTGTCCACAGTTGCTCTCTCTGGGTTGAGAGGCTATGCCATGACCTCTCTGCCACTGGGACCAGTGTCTCAGAGTCCAGGAATTCTTATAGGTATACATGGCTGAAAGGTCTCAATACTTTCTCATATCCACCTCTCTGGGAACTAGAGTGAGATCATGCACATTATCAACGTGCTCCTCCTCCTCCATGGATGACTCCCAATGGGGAAAGAGAGTGTCCTACACAAGCTTCAACCAGCACGTGTAGGACCCATGTTTGCTCTGTTATCTCTGGCTTTTGCTCTGTCTCTAGCTCTCTCTGAAGACAAGTTTCTTCTTCAGAGACAAGGAGACAGAGACAGAGTCACCCTCCAGAGGAAATAGCTCTGATCTACAGATCAGACCTATTCTTCCAGAATCTGAGGATATATTGTCTTCTCAAACACATGCCTAATGGTGAAATTAACTTCCTTCAGAAGATACAAAGCCAAAAAAAATTCACCTCTTTGTAATTTTATCAAATTGTCATCCCCTTACAGGAGAAATGACTTTAAGCTCTAGGGAAAATATAGCCTACTGTGTTCCTTTCTTAAACATTCCATTATAGACTACACTCTTCTAATGAAGTATTTATAGATTGTTTCTAGTTTCTTTTAGAAAAATTTTACCTGTGGCAATTTCCTTTTTATGTCTCCATTAGCTTTTCACAATAATCATGAAATTCTTTCAAACTTTAAGCTTCAAGTTAGCTCTTTTGAGCTATCCATAGACTGCTTCAAATCGATCAGGTAGTTTAAATGGCTTTTAAAAAAAATTATGGATAATTACCCAATAATTGATTTATCACATCCCTTAAGTTATACCTAGTTCTTAAAAAAATTAATGTTATCTTCATTTGCTCACTCTCTTCAATTTAAATGTTAGCTCAGTCTTCCAGGAATATACACATTTTACCACCATTTTAAAAAAATTATCTCCTGCTGAGACATCCTCCTAAGTATTTTTTTTTTTTAAAGAACACCATGTGGGCAATGAACGGAGCAAAAGGAAATCTTGTCTCTGTATAGAAAATGCTGAGTTGGATATACATACAAGGACAAATCATAAGAACATTAATGCTACACACATGGAGAAACACGACATTTATGTTGTCTGCATCCATGAGTTTCAGGGCTTTCTGTGTAGTGGAAAGTAGAAAGTGCAATGTGCACTGCAAGTCATAATAGGTTAATAGAAGCCTGTTCATTCTGGGTTGCTCCTTTTCTTATAGAATCTTTTAATTACTGCATTTCTAAGGTACTTACATTTGCCAGTAATTCTGTCTTTTATTCCTCTAATAATAGTTCCTAAGGTACATCCCATAAATTACCTCCTCCCTTTTCCACTCCTCCCCCTCTTGAAATAATTCTGGGGGAAAAACACCACTGAAAATGTAATTTTAAGCAACTTCTTTGGATTAGTTCATGTGCTCATTTTTTTTTTTTTTATCTATTACTGTCATTAGTGTTCTGCTTTCCTTCCCCTCTCTCCTAGATGCCAATCTCTCAGCAATAGCTCCTCTTGTTGCCTTTTTCCTTTTCTTCCTGAAAATTGGAGCCCAGACAAACAAACCTTCATTCAATCTCTAAATTCTTCTTTTCTTTAACTTCCTCTAATTCCTGGTTTCTTTTAAGGATCATTCATTATGATGGGACTCTTTTACTTCTTGCTGATTTTTTTTTTTTTTGCTTCCCTGAGGCAAACCTATGTTTCAATGACCCATATTATCTACATTTGCTAGTTTTGCCCCTTGTATTTATAGTTTGGATATACTCAGAGGTACCTATCTTTTTGTGGAAGAGGAATACTTCTCTATCAAATACTCCCTGAAATCCCAACTCCTCTCTAAAGTTTAAAAGAAGTTTTGTTGCCCATTATTTGCTGCCACTGAAAATTATCTGCATATATCTTTGTGAAAACACTCAAATATCATGGAGAATAATATATATATATATGTATATATATATATATATATACATAATATTTGATATATGTAACAATATGTATGCATATACAGGCACATACGCATGCATATATGTAGGTGCTTTGAAAATGTTAATATGTTATTTAAATATTATGAGAAGGAAGAAAATAGAAGGAAGAAGATGAAATTTGAAGAATTCAAGAGAAAAAGACATTGAATTTGGTGGCAGAAAACCTCCATTCTAAAGACATCCTAAAAAATGGAAATCCTTCTTTCCTTGCAGAGATAGGTACAAAGACAGATCACAATAAAGTATTATCTTCTGACTGTTCCTTATTGGATCACTTACATTTAAAAGGAAAAAAAAACAGTTATTAAACAACTACAGAACTTTAGTAGCAAGACACTATGCTGGGTGCTAAGACTATTTTTTTAAAAAAGCATATCACCCTTAACTGCATGCATTCAATTGTATAAGGCTATGTCATGTGCATAAATGAAATTTCTATTTAATGACCTTTTCCTAAAGAATTGTCATTAGATATTTCTTTGCTATCATTTTCTAATTCTCCAAATGCAGTTATTCTCCACAAGCTAATCAACCAGTTAATCAGCCAATCAACAAAAATTTATTAGGCATCTACTATTTGCCAGATACTGGGATTATAAAGACGAAAATGAAGTAGACCTTACCTCAAAGATCTTACATTTTACAGGGGAATGGGTGAGTACCCATATAAGTTTGTATAAATATATACACATAATAAATATAAAATATAAGAGAAGAGAAAATGTAGTCTGGGGTGGGGGTAAGGGGATAGCCAGTGTAAAAGCATGTAGATGAAAGATGGATTGTTGTGTGAGAGGAACATAAAGATGATGAATCTTGATGTATTGCAGAGTATAGCAAGGGGAATCATAGAATAATGTTGGATAGATTGGAAAGGGTTTTAAGAGCTGATGCTTACAGGAATTAGGATTTAGTTTAGAGCTTATATTATTCCTGGTTTTCAAACAGGGAAACAGAAATAGGGTAAAATAAAATAAATCAAGACATATAATCAGAGGAAGGCCTAGGGCCTAGACCTTCCAAATTCTAGTCCACTGTTTCCCCCTCACTTCATTATAATAACAGAGTTGCCTTTTAAAATGCACATGTTAATACAAAACTATCAGGATACAATGTCAGGTTTCTGTCAAATAAATAGTAAAATATATACCATATTCATAGTGAGTTTATGTTTTATATATTTCTTAGATAATAAAATATTTGAAAACAAATTAAAATTTTATCAAAATCCTAGGCAAACTGTGCCCTTTCCTCTTGTTTGTTCAATTTTTGATAAAATTTTAATATAGATTTGATATTACAATAAAAAAAAGAGTTGTATACTTTGATTTCAAAGTCAAGTGAATTTTGGAATTCTAAAGGCAAGGCAATGACATCAAAGTTATTCAAATAGCCACTGCATAGATAACATTAGTTAGAAAGTATATTGCAGTGCACTTATTAAGTCTTCTGATGATTTCTTTTCCTTAAAGAACCCTTAACCCCCAGGCAGACCACTTGGTGGATATTAATGTATTTATTAATTGCCAGGAGGAGTGTCAGCAGGTGTGTGCATCTGAGAAGTACAACTTAAATTTACATCAAAACTTTAGATCCAAAAGATCCCAAGGTTAAAAAAAAAAACAAAAAAAAAAAACCTGATGATCAATTAAACTGAATCATAATGTTCCTATTAAAATGCCAAGAAGAAGGATATATCTAGAAAATTGGGAAGACTTGGGCAAGAATCTCTCAGACTGTATGGATTTCTTGTGAGATGTATGATTAGTAGAATGTACATATTGGAAAGAAATCTTGAAGTGGATGCTTATTATTGCCTCCCTTCATCTCTCAATTACCCCATTTGTTTTATGTACATTTTGCATATATTTATATGTGTGCATATTGTTTCCTCTCAAAAGAGGGGCAGGCTCTTTCATTTTTACCTTGTATATCCAAATCTTAGCACACTGCCTAGCACATAATGATATTTAATAAGTGTTTATTTATTGATTAATATCTCATGATATGGAATATGTTTATTGATAGATTAATTCCCAAAGTGATTGTTCTTCTTATTTTGATCTTAAATCAAGTCCCCAGTCGCACTG
Source organism: Sminthopsis crassicaudata (assembly GCF_048593235.1). Lineage (NCBI taxonomy): Eukaryota > Metazoa > Chordata > Mammalia > Dasyuromorphia > Dasyuridae > Sminthopsis > Sminthopsis crassicaudata. The sequence goes on from NC_133620.1 coordinate 44,104,706, forward strand.
TCCTATTCCCCAGTCACCTATATTTTTCCTATTTCATCTGTTTTCTTGCCTTGAGAAGGAACATGACAAAGCTGCATAAGCAGTGTATTTGAAGTCAGAAACACTTTGGTTTAAAACCCTTGCTAGCTTTGTTATCCTAGACAAGTCACTTAATCTTATTGAGCCACAGATTTCTCATCTATGAAATATAGGGAGTGGACCTTGATACTTCTACAACTCTTTCCAGTTCTGGCCAAACTCCTTGAAAAAGGTTTCCATTTGATGTTTCAACCCTTCCTCATTACCTACTCGCTCTTCAACTTCTTAAGATACAGGTCTATCTCTTAAGACCAAGGGGAACAAGTCTAGGGAACAAGTCTACTCTCTTTCCTTTCATGTAATAATCCATTAGATGCATGAACACAGCTATCATGCTGCCCCTAAAGCTTCTATAATCCTCAGGTCCTTCACTTGACCCTCATATGATGTGCTCACCAGACCTATCTCCATCTTTGTTATGGCTGCACAACTTGCCTTAAAGCCAAGGCTCAGAACTAGACATGGCACTCCAGAAGTACTTCAAGAGGGCATGAAATAGGGGAATGGCAACTTCCCTCCAGGACATCTCAGTGCCTTTCATGAAGCCTAGGAAAGTGTCAGTTGTTTTGGCTAACAAGTCAGATAGTTACCTCTTCTTCAGTTTTTTGTTCATTAAAAATTGCAGATTTCTTTTTCATATATAGTCTAGCCAATCTCAACTCATTCTCTACTTGAAAAGTTATTTTTTTTTTTTTTGCTCAAGCGGCTCTTTAAATTTATACTCATTAAATTTCCTTTTATTTTATGTGGTCCATTGTTCTAGGCCATAAAGGTCTTTTTGGAACCTGACTTTGTCATCTAGTTATCAATCCCTCCTCTTAGTGTTATTTTCAAGTTTGATGATTGTTATCATCTGTGCCTTTATCTAATTCATTTTTCTAAATTCTTATCAACATGATTTCCAAAACAGATCTCTAGAAATCTCTACTCCTGACTTCCCTCCAAATTAACATCAACTTATCCATGACTTTTTCTTTTGAGTGCAGTGCTTTCACCAATTCCAGATCTCCTTAACCATATCATTTCTCCATTTTGTCCACAAGGTTAGCACAAATGACTTTGTCAAATACTTTGCAGAAATTTTAGTGTACTCTGTCTACTGCAATCCCCTAAAAAGTAGATCGAGGGGCAGGTAAACTGGACAAAAAAGGAAATGAGGTTAGTCTGCTATGACCTGTTCTTAATGAAACTGCTTTTAATCACAGCTGCCTTTTCTAAGTGCTCCCAATCATCCCTTTAATCATTTAATAAAATAGAATTTTACCAGGACCTGACAACAAACTCCCTGGTTTCTAATTTAGAGACTCCATCCTCTTCCCCTTTATAAAAATTGAAACATTTTTTCCATCTCCTGTCCTGCTGAACATTTTAAGTTCCCTGAGATCCTCTAAAGATCACGGACGATGGTTCAGAAATCTTCTAGCCCATCTTCTTCCTGATTTTCTCTTTTCAGTTAAACTTGAAAGAAATTTGATTTTTTTCTCATTTTTCTTCAGTGGTGTCCTATCTTCTAGAAAACCAACACAAAAATGGCATAAGATACATATCATTCAGTGTGACAACAGTACGATGTTTAGTTTGAATTTTTGTTTGTTATTACCCATATTTCTCTGGCTACTGGTCCCCTATCTCCTCTCTACTGTATTCCTTCTCTCCTTTTTATTTGGGAGTGGAAAAAGAACCAACTCCTGACTCTTCCACTTACTATGTCCTTAGGCAAAGTCATATAATCACACAGTGCCTCAGTTTACTCCTACAAATAGAGGGAATTGTATTAAATGATGATTAAATCCCTAAGTTTAGTCATTGACTCTGTGGGAACCCATTTGGGGTTTTCTTGGCAAATATACTGGAATGCTTCCCAATTGACTATAATTTTTTCATTTCACAGATTCAATGATTATGCTTATGGAATAAAATATAGTTGCCATGGCATGATGGAAAAGAAGTAGCCATGTCTTTTTTTCTTACATAAAATGGCAACAATCTAGCTGTACTGTATGTTAAATGTTGGTTAACCAAAACTATTATAAAACTCTTGTCAAACTTGATAAGTATTGATCTCTATATTTTTTAAATGTTTTTAATGGAAGTAAAAAAAAAAAAAAGATATTGGAGTGGTTTGCCATTTCCTTCTTCAACTCATTAAAAAAATAAGAAAACATAGGTAAATAGAGTTAAGTGACCTGCCTAGGATCACACAGTCAGTAAATATCTGAGGCCCCATTTGAATTCAGGTTCTCTTGGCATCAGGCCCAGAAATATATTCACTGAGACACCTAACTATCTAAGATCCTGTCCAGCACAAAACTTATGACTCCAGAATCTTATCATGATTCATTCTATTTTTTCTAAACTTAATTTTTTAGTACCTATTCTTTTTTTTTTTTCCTTTCCTGCAAAAGCTGAGATTCTTTCCAAGAATTATAATTTCTCATGGTTTCTACATATCTAAATCTCGTTTTTGGCACTCTTACCTTCTGGTAATAACTACTGATTATAATGTACTCAGCAGCTCAGGGACAGAGAGGGAGAAACTCCACCCTGAATTTATGATTCATGAAAAAAAAAAGTGAATTTGGCTGGAATCTGAGGTAGCAAGTCTACCTGATTCAAAATGAGACTACTAGGAGGAGTGCAGAATTTTTGAGTAGTACCTACTACTAAATCTAATTTCCATACATAATTATGGGCTTCTATAAACTTCATTTGCATTATTCATTGAAATTATTCAAGCCAAAAAAAAAGTTTTGAAGATATGATTGAGATGATGCTGAGCCAAGGGATTTAAGCTTTACTTTAAAAAAAGAAAAGAAGAGATGACTTATTGTGAAATATATTCGCCCTTAGATGGGTTCCAAAAATTAGTTTCCAGTTCACTGGCTACTAAATACTAGGATCTTGTTGCATAGAAAGATGCTTAAAGCTCATGATGTGTGCTTCCCTCCCCTCCAATAAGTCTACTGTACAAATGATTTCACCGCCCACTCCAAGTCCTGCCTGTAGCCTCTTCTATAAAGCAAGAGTAATAATGGTGTCTACCTCACATGGTTGTTGTGAAGGTAAAATGAGACAATGTAAACAAAGCACCAATTGAAACCTTAAAGGATGATAGGAAAAAAAAAAAAAATTTGGTTTCTCATCTCCAGTCTTGGTTATCTTACCTGCAAAATGGGATAGCTCAGTGGCGGCAAACTCAAATGGAAACAAGGACCACTAAACTGTACATAAGGATCCCTGGGAACTCATCATCAATTTTCATTTAGTCATTGAATACTCTTGTGACCCTATTTGGGGTTTTCTTGGCAAAGATACTGGAGTGGTTTGCCATTTCCTTCTCCTTTACAAATTAGGAAATTGAGGTAAACAGGGTTAAGGGACGTGCCCAGGGTCACACAGCTAGGAAGTGTCTGAGGCCAGATTTGAAATCATGAAAATGAATCATTCTCCCTCTAGGCTGATGTCTACCTTCTCACCCCACTTAATGATTTAGAAAATCACACACTAATATTGCCTTGTTCTATAGTGCTTTTATCAATTTTGTTAAATATTTCCCAATTATGTATATATGTTTTCTTTTCTTTGGGGGGGGGAGGGGGCTGAGGAAATTCAGGTTAAGTGACTTACCCAGGGTCACATAGTTAAGCAATGTTAAGTGTCTGAGTCTTCCTGACTTTGGGGCTGCTGTTCTATCCATTTTACCACCCAGCTGCCCCTCCCAATTACATATTAATCCAATCCTGGCCACATTGGAGAGTGTTATAGCCAGTGTATTTGAACCCTCTAGTCTGAATGATCTCTTAACATTTCCTTCAGCTTTGAATCAGCAATTGTGTATTGGCTCTTGCTGGGACTCTCAGGGTGGAACAACGGGGATATTAGGAAAAGTCTTCCCAGACCCTCCATCTAAGGAGAATGGCTCAGAGCAGCCACCTCATCATTTCTTATCTGGCAGCATTCCTCTGGACTTCATTCTGCCCCCGTTTGGGGAACCCTCCCTGATCCATTTTCTAGCTGTGTTTCTCTGGGCAAGTCACTTAACCCTGTTTGCAAGCCTCAGTTTTTTCAATTATAAAATGGGGAGGATAATAATAGCAGCTACTTCCCAAGGTTGCTATGAGGACCAAATGAGATGATAATTATAAAAGCACTTGGCACAGTGCCTGGCACAAAGTAAGCTCTATATAAATGTTAGCTATTATTATTACTATTATTATGTGGGCTTTCTCCATTAGATTGTGAGCTTCTTCAGAGTAGTGACCATTTTATGCCTTTCTTTGTCTCTCCAGCACTTAATATCTCCAGCAATAATACTGTGTAACATTTCTATAACATAGTAGGTGACTGATAAATGTTAACTGACTGACGTGTTAACAACTGGCCTGGATCTCCTTTGGATTCCTTCTCACACAGCCTGACTTATGAACTTCATAGTTCTAATAATCCACAGTCAACCCTCCATTTCCTATAATAGAAGTGGCGAGAATGAATAGAAGGGAAAAGGCCATAAGGTCCTTCCTGCTCCGTCATTAAACCCCAGCTAATTTTAGTCAGGACACAGCCCGGGGTCAAGAAAGGCAAAATCAAACCAGGAAGCCAGGAAGTAATCAGGAATTAGAGTCAAGTTACCAGAATAGGGTCAGAAAAAGAAAGGTTATGATTTGGGGTGAGGTAATCCCAGCCAAAGGGAAATAGGGTCAGGAACACAGAAGCTCAAAGGCAGGAGGAGGAGGAGAAAAACCTCAAACTCACTTGTAGGGTCCTGCTGTCTTAATAGTAGCCCACTCTTCTAACCACCAATTTTTCTCCTGAGGCAATTGGGGTTAAGTGACTTGCCCAGGGTCACACAGCTAGGACGTGTTAAGTGTCTGAGGTCAGATTTGAACTCGGGTCCTCCTGACTTCAGGGCTGATACTCTATCCACTGCAACACCTAGCTGCACCCCACCCCACCCCCACTTTAGGAAGGACTCCTTAAGAATGTAATCTCCTTCAAGGTAGGGACCATTTTTTTTTTTATTTGTAGTCTTGGTGTTTGGTAGAGTACCTGGCACACAATAAGCACTTAATACATAATCTATCATGTATGTATGTATGTGTGGTTGGCTGGCTACATTGTTCAATTGCCAAATGTACTCTTGCCAAAAAGATTATTTTTTGGAGAACTCAGACAGAACAAGCACTCACAGGGTGGTCAGGAAGAACAATATAAGGATAATTTCAAGGTCTTTCTTAAGCACTTTAGAATTGATTGTCTAACACGGGAGACACTGACACAGGATCGCCCTACATGGCGTGCCCTCATCAGAGAAGGTGCCGGGCTCTACAAGCAAAGCAGAATTGAATTATCTCAGAAGAAAGGCAAGATGGGCAAAATTAAAGAAGCCACCCCAAATGTTCATAGGGACTATCAGACTGACCATGGCAGAGCATTCGGATTTAGCTAGATACGCCACTGCTCTTGACCAAATCTTTTAACTTTGCCATAAATATGAGACACTATATGGATCCATCCTTAAGGATGTCTCCTTATATACTTATTTATTTGTTTAGGCCCTCAGAGAATAAAAATGCCTAAATTATATGCATTATAAAAATTATGAGCTTTATATCAGCTTTAATGTTTACTTTAAATATATTTCTTTCATGTTCACTTTAAATACATGACCTCATTGCAGGCCTACAATGACCCTTAAAAGTAAGTGCTATTATAATCTCCATTTTTGAAAGGAAAAAACTGAACTTTTACAATTTTAGTCTAATAAGCTAATAAATCTCAGAAACAGGACTGAGCCCTGTTTTCCTGACTTCAGATTCAGCCCATTTTCCCATAATGCCAAACTGCCTTTCCAATGTGTTGCTTTCCTTACTATTCACACATTATGGAAGCTTTTGGATAGTCTCTTTTCTACCTCACTTGAGTATTTCTCAGGTTGATTTCTAATCTGAGTATGAGATTGTTCACAAAAATGGTCTTTGATTAAAACTCAGCAAAACGAGACACAAGGGAAAGCCAGGTAATTGCAGCAAACTCAAGTTAAGGAGTAAATATATTCTTGTGTTACCTCCTGGACCTCAAATACCTGTTAGACTCTGCAGTTAAAAAGGCAAGCAGATATAACTTTATTTTCTTTTGTTTCTTTTAAGTCGAGATTTATATGTTATCTCAGAGCTCGTTTGACTGGATTACTGTGGAACCCCCTGCAGTAACTACCAGCTCAGCTGGTCAAAACCACTTGCGTGTGAAAGTACTTTGTACAAGATCTTCAGTGAGATTACAGAAAGAGGAAAAAAACAAAACAAAACAATCTTCTCTCTTTTTGAGAACTAGCAAGGAAGCTTAGCATTAGAACAAGAAAAAGGAAAAAAGACTGGAAGTTCTGAGTTCTAGCATCAGCTTCATCCTAGCTTTGGGAATTAAGAAGTCACCTCATCTTGCTGGGTTTCACTTTCCTCACCTAGGAAGGGAATGGGTTAGAGCTAATGATCTCTAAGGGAATGTTCATCTCTGAAATCCATATGCTATAATTTCACTAAAGGTACAATGTCTTGAACACAGTGGGTGTATTTTTTTAAAAATAGCAAAAGAACTGGAAGCAAAATGGCTACACATAAGCTGATAGCTGAACAATTTATGCTATATGGAAAGCGATGAAAGTGAAGGTTGAGAATTATGGGTTTTATATCTATAATTTTTAGTATTATTTTTATATCTATAATTTACATCTATTCAGATAGATGTAAGTATAGATACAGATAGATATGGTTAAAGGTATAGTTATATATAGATATAGGTATAGATATAGTGAGAATAAATATGTATATAGATATAATTATAGATAAAGATATGTTGATAGATGTAGATATATGTATAGATATAGAGATAAATATAGGTATAGATATATATAGTTGTAGCTAGAGATAAATTTAGTTATGAATATAGATGGAGATAAATATAGTCATAGATATAGTTATGGGTATAGATAGATAAATATAAGATATAGATACAGGTAGAGATAGAGATAAAGATAGATATAGAGACAGATATGTAGATATAGGTATAAATATATAGATTTAGGTTTAGATATTTATATATGTATATGGGTATATGTGTATAGATATAGGTAAATATTAATATAGATATAGATATGTTTACTTGTGACAACTGGATTCAATAAAAAATATAAGTTTCAAATTAGAAGGTCATACTTCCTTGTGACTGTATGGAAAAGTTTTAGCAATCTGCCTTTATCCTGATTGTTCCAGGTAATCTTTGGTTCACATTGGAAACACTGATTAAAAGCATTTATGAGATGCTGAAGGTTGCTACTTGAGCCAAAATGGCTCAGTGTAGAGAAGGTGGTTTGGCCAGCTCAACTTGAGAAATGCCAGTTTTCATTTGATCATGTCCCCCTATGTTAAATGCAGCCTTTATCTCTATAAAACATGGTTGCTGGCATTTAAATTTACCTTTTAAAGTAGTAAATGCTTATTGGATTGAATAGGATGGCTTCCACTCAAGTTTTCCTCCAGTGCATTATCATGGGGTGTATTTGACCTTGAGTCCTGGATGGCCTATAGTGGGGTACAAGTTCTGGCAAGCTCTGCCCAGCCCAAGAGGCTTTGAGTAAAGATTGTATTAGTATTCTAAAAACTGACCTTAGCACATTGATGGAGAAACTCAGCACAAGAACTTTGGCCAGGAGGGAAGGGGCTCTCATGGAGATATGAGTACATGCTTTCAGAATATTTTTTTGAAGTATATTAACACACAAAATAGATAATAATGCAAAATGACCACTAGTTCTTTGTAATGATAACAGTAGAATGGATCAATTAAATGTGCAAAATACAAAGATAAGCAGTCATAAAAATTTTATCCCAAACAGCACCAAGGACTGCAGTGGCTAGAGTTTTGTTCTCCATATCAAGATGCAGAGAGGTAAATTGGGATTTCATCTCTGATATTAGGGGCCATATGACTTTGGGCCAATCATTTAATTCCTCTGACTTTTGTCATCTGTAAAATAGGGTCAAGGTATCCAACTCAGTTATTTATTAAGCAAATACCTATCAAATTGACAAGCATTTACATGACTAAGTATCTACTATGTGTTGGGCTCTGTTCTAAATACCCAGGATACAAAGAAGCAGCAAAACCAGCGTCTGCACTCAAGGATTGATTCGGAGGTGAGAGGTAGGGGGAAGACAGCATGGAAACAACTATGTTTAAACAGGATATGTACAGGATATATTGGAGATTATATCTAGGCCTGTACTAAAACTGGAATTAGGAAGACAAAAAACAAATTGTCCTTCTCCTCAAGGGGCTGACATTCTACTACATGAGACAAGATGTACATAGATACATACATAGATACATAGATAGATAAAGATGTATACAGGATACATTTAATATAGATACTAAGCAACTTTAGATGAAAAGGCTTCCTATTGAAGGTATTACTTGAGTCTTGAAAGAAACCAGGTGTTGCAGAGATCAAATAAGATAATATATGTAAAACTGGTGTCCAAACTGATCCCCACAAGGCACATATTATCTTAGAAAACTAAAAATTCGCATTATCTTTGTTTTTTTTTTTTGCATTCTTTATTATTAAATATTTCCAAATTATATTTTAATCTAGTTTTTACACTGTATCCTAGCTCAGGTTTGGAATCTAATATCTCTGATGTTAAAGCATTTTGTAAATCTTAAAACACTCTATAAAGGTTCCCTCCAAATGACCCAGCATTGGACCTGGACTCAAGAAAACCTGAATTCAAATTTGGCTTCCCGGTTGTGTGACCTTGAGTGAATCATTTAATCTTGGTCTGCTTCATTTTCCACATCTGTAAAATAAGTATAGTAATAGCACCTACTTTGTATAGTTGTTGTGAGAATAAAGGGGATCATATTTCTGAAGCACTTTGCAAACCCTTAAAGAACTATATAAATGCTATTTATTATTTTTATTACATTATCAATTCAGTGATCAATACTCTTTGGATCATGTTAGACAAGCAAACTCCTAAACCAACTAACTGGCTTCTTGTCAATAAATATATAATTGAAAATTTTCATCAAATGTTGAAGTTCAAACTCAGCATTGTATGCCTATGATCTACCAGTCAAGTAACTGTGAACAAATTAAATAAGATTTTTCTGAAAGGACTTCTCAATGAATCTGTGCTGGCTTCTAATGATCACTGTTCCCTTTCCAAGTACTCACTAACTAGTATTTATATGATATGAACTTGTTCTTTTTCATTGGCGATTTCATAATATTAGATAGGGATCCGAAAGTTTACATAAAAACATAAAATTCTTGCAAGCTAATAGTATGGATAAGATGTTTTAGCAGAGGTGAATTTGCTAGCAGAGAAAACTGTTGCCAGGGTATGGAAAATTAAGGCAATCTTGTTTTGGAGGGCTCTGTACTAAAGCACTGAACCATAATTCAGAGAAGCTGTGTTTTTAAATGGACTGAAAAATACTCATTGGCCAAGTCTATATCCCAAAAATGGAAAAAGACCGATTGAGTCCATTTTCTTGGATATGTTAACTCCACAAATTTATTTTAATTTTTTTTAATTTTTAAAAATTAAATTTAAAAAATTTAAAAATTTATTTTCCAATCACTTTCTCCCATTGGTAAAGGAAGAACCCTTCCTTTTAAACAAATATGCATAGTCAAGTAAAATAATTTCTTACCTTGTCCATGTTCAAAAAATATGTTTCAACATGCAGGCTCAATTTATGACCTATCTTCTCTGTCATGAGGTAAATACCTCATTTCATCTTGACTTCTCTAGAATTGTGGTTTGTGATTTTTTTTTTTTTTGTTCTATGTTTTTAAAATCTTTCAAAGCTATTTGTCTTCATAATGTTGTTACTAAAGGAATCATTCTGATTCTGCCTGCTTCATTTTCTCTGAACCCATCTCCTTCATCATTGTAGTGTCTCCTTGTTACACTAAGTTCTATGAGGGCAGAAAGAGGATCTTATAAAAATGTTGAGTCTCTCCTTGTATTGCATATAGTTCTTTGCACATAGTAGGTGCTTAATCAAGATTCATTATTTTCAGAAGAGACAGAAGACTGAGATGGAATTGAATTAGAATTCGCTCTTGTTGGATATAAATTTTTGTTCTTATTATCTTCAACTTGACCAGTGCAGTAAAAAGTCTGAGTAATACTTGGTTGTGACTTTAGTGGAGACCAATGGCCTATACATATCTTTTTTCCTACTATTTTCTAGTTGCAGTTTCCCAAGTTTGCTCTTTTATTTGTAGACTTTAGAAAAAAAAAAAAAAAAGAAAAAGAAAAAAGAAAAAAACAACCCCAATCTAAACTCTTAAGTGTTATCTTTTTAAACTAGCTCATGATTAGCACAGCTGTTATTTTAGTTTATTGTTTTATTGCTTTTGTAAAGAGCGCTGGGACTTTTATGAAGGTGCTAAGCTTATAGTATATTTTTAATCACCATTTCAGTTATCATTATCTTTGTCATTAAAAACGAAACATCTGTAGGGCTTCATTGGCACTCAAATAATATACATAACCAATTAACAGTAAATATTAATAATGATCATGACAAACCCTGAGACATAAAGCAGCCATAAATAGAGTGTGAAAAGCATATACAGTTCTCCCAAGCTTTACTCTCTGCCAAATATAATTTCAAATGTATTTATGGCTGTGATATCCATCTGATATATTTCTTATGGCTGGTATGCCCAGGGATTCAGGGCAATATATCAACAACTACCACTGGGGTGGATCTCACATCATGCTTTCCAAACATTAGCCGGCAGCAGGTATCCTTCCCTCAGCTGTGTCTACTGTGACCTGCTCCAAGGGCAAGTTAATGAATATGTGATCCACCATTCATTTCCCTTTGAAAATGTTCTGATTTCTCACAGTTACTGTAATCTACTCATCTCTTGAATGTATTAAAGACAATGAATGAGTTAGAGGTAAAGTGTAGTAGAGATTGATTGCTAGGGGTATACCAATGCTTATAAAAGCTTCCATGAATTCATTGGTACAGCACATCACCTCTTCAGGGGCTCAGTTATTCTGAACTTTCTTTATCTCCCTTGAATTACTAGAACTATTGTTAATTACAAGAGGCTTCATCAATAATGCAACATCAAAGCCTTTTCTACTTCTCTAGTCTCCTTCCATATGATTGCCTTCCACCCCATTATCCAGCCACCCTATACTATTTGCCATCTCTCTGATCTCTGCCTCTCAGAATTAATTCCTGGATTGCTTTAAGTTTTAGTACAAGGAGAACCCTCTTCAGGAGGTGTCTCCTTGTTCCCTCACCTAATGTCTCCCCATCTAAGGTTACCATGTGACTCTTCTTAGTATAGTACCTGACACACAGTAGGTGCTTATCATATCTATTTATCTATCTGTCTGTCTGTCTGTTTGTCTCTCTATATATTTATATATATGTGTGTGTGTGTGTGTGTGTGTGTATGTGTGTGTATATATATATATGTATAGACATATAAAAGAAACAACTAGATTTATATGGCCTAAATTGAATTGAAACAGATCAGGCAAGATCACATTTGGGAAACTATGCAGAAGAAATCCTTAAAGAAATTTCAGGAATTTTGATCTCTTTGCTGCCACAGAAGCTTTCTTTCTTTGGACTACTTCCAGTGTTCTCTTCGGGATATCTTATGGGTGCAGAGGCCAAAGAAAGGATGCCTGCTTCAGTCTAAAGAGACTGAAGTGTATCATGAATCAATCAATTAATCAATATCTGCTTTGCGTGAGGCACTAGGGGATATAAAGACCAAAAAAAAAAAAAAAATAAAATAAAAAAATGAAGTGAATTACTTCTGTATAAAAAGCAGGGCAAAAAGGCTTTATTGAGGACATTACCAGAAAAAAAAAACATAGGTTGGTCTCGTTAAGGAAAGGAAAGAAACAAAGGAAAGAAGCCAGCCCAAATGCTAAATTGGTATCCACAGCATATTTAAAAGACACAATGGATGGTTTCTATGAGTCTCAATAATCAATCATCATGTATTTGTAAAGTGTTTTCTGTGTGCCAGGCATTGTGCTAGACACTAAGGATAGAGAGAGAGAGAGAGAGAGAGAGAGAGAGAGAGAGAGAGAGAGAGAGAGAGAGAGAGAGAGAGAGAGGAGGCTACATTCTAATGATGATTTATTAAGAGGCATGGCCCAAATCACAGAACTTGAGAGAATGTGGGATATTTACAGTTTTCAGGCGGTAAAAGGATCTTCTTTTTGAGTGGATCAGAGTGGATCATGGTTTCACTGAAGTATAAAATACAAGTAAATATGTTAGTTTTTTCATTTAGCCTCAGAGGCAGAACCCAGGGCAATGCATGAAAGCAGGAAAGAGGCACATTTTGTCCTGTTATTAGGGAATATTTCAAACAATTAGAGCTATCTGCAAGTGTAATGGGCAGCCCTTGAGAGATATTGGCTTTTCTCTTTGGCAGTCTATAATCAGAGGCCAAATGAACCTTTAGCTAAAAATGCTGGAATGAGGATCCTATTTGGGGCATGCATTAGTTGGGTAAGATGGCCACTAGGGTCCCTTCCAATTCTCAAATTTTGTGATTCTAGAAAGCAGCATTATCCACTAAGATACATTTATGTAGACCAAATTGGATGTCTATGTGGTGAAGAGATATCAAAGAGAAAAAGCAAACAGTTATATGGGGATAATCATGGGCTGTTCTTGGATATGGATTTTGAGTCTGATTTTGAAGGTGGTGGAGAGTCTGGATTGGCAGAAAAGAGAGTTCATTCCAGGCAAAGAGAATGGTACACCAAAAGAAATAGAAAAGGGAATGAGCAAATCACCTAAGGAGAGAAATAAGTGAATTAAGTAGCTTTGACTGCAACAAAGGAGGCTCTCTGTAGGGAAATAATGGAAAGATGTTGATGAAAGTGTGCAAGCTTAGGTAGTGGCAATTGATAGGAGATCTTGATTGGCAGACTAAGGAGACCATTTATGACATGAAAAAGTTACTACAGAATATTGAACAAAAGAGTAACGTTAGAACAATGTTATAAGAAAAAATTTTAATGGAGCTGACCAATATAGGAACTTTCCACTTGATAAAGTAGATAGAGAAATGTGTTAAGAATTTCCTAAACAGAGAGCTCTGGTTCATTTCTATAAGTAATGTCCCTGGGCTGAGCAGTCGGGAGGCTGGCTGGGATAATGGTTTCCTGAAGTCAAATGACTCTACCTGCCTACACAAGCCTAGTTAATAATCTCTAAAAAAAAAAAAATAAAAAAAATATCTAACCACCTGTGAGAAAGGGATGGAGGAAATAGTAATAAATAAAATATTTTACAGCACCTCAGGGAAATATACTCATAATTTACCCCACTAGGCTTACGGGGATATAATTATGACACCTCAGGCACAATTTTCTGTAAAATCTCAGGCTCTGCCTACATAACCAAGGGAAGTGGAGCATTGAAACAACCAATAAAGCCAGAAGAACTCTTTCCATTCAATTTCAAGTGAAAATGGGGGCCAGAATTACCCAGCCAATTGCTTCAATTTGATTTCATTATATGTGTTGACACAGTCTTGTCTACATGGTCATAGAACAGGAGTGGATGACTCAACCCATTGAACAACTTCAATCATTATTTTGACCGATGTGTTTTTGCCACTATAGCCAAAGCAACTCTGATGCTATCCCCTATAGCCATGGGAATGGCTTATCTTTTCATGAATCTACTCACAGCTTGAGGCCAGCCTATGTGGCAGAGGCAATGGAATTATAGCACAATCAATCAGACCCTTTCAGCCATTTCCCCAGAGTCCTGAAGCACGGGGAGCCAGATAACTGCCAGACCTGTTTGGGTCTAGTGATTGGTAGCTAGACAACACTTTTTTGGAAAAGAAAAAAAAAAAAAAAAGAACTTGGGGCTTGTGCTGGAATACCTGCTAAGTATGAGTCAGGTCTAAGATGTAGCAGCCCAAGAGCAAACTTAATTAACAAAAAGAGAAATTTAGATAGGAATGTTATAATCCTCTGGTACTTTGTCTGTAGTGCCTACTACATACCAGCATATAACTGCTCAATTCTGCATGCCATAGTATAGGAATGTAGTGATAAATTGGAGGGTCCATAGAAGGATGATGAAGGGTCTTAAGTCCATGGACTGATTGTAAATTAGGACAAGGGATGTTCAGGTTAGCAAAGTGAAGGCTTTGGGAAAATCTGAGTATTTAAATATTTGAGTATTTAAAGAGCTGCCATGTGAAAGTAAGAGACAGTATTGTGTCACGGACAGAAAAGTGGCCTCAGAATTTAGAATTTTTGGTTCAAATCCTGTCTCAGACACATGTGATTCTGAGAAAATAATTTAAGTCTTCATTGGCTCAGACTATAAATGGAGATAGTGCCAATCTATACCCACAGAGGAAACTTTGTCTTTTTTGGACAATTCCGTATATCAGTGAAATTGTAAGTCCAGTTCCTATTCCCTTATCTGGAAGGATTATATTTATTCTTATTATCCCAGAAAGCAGAACTAGGAGAAATGGAGGAAAATTTATCAATCAATCAACAAGTATTTATTAAACACTTACTATATGCCAGGTACTATGCTAAACACTGGAGTATAAAGAAAAAAAAATAGTCCCTGCTTTCAAGGAGCTTACATTCAAATGGGAGTTGACAACATGTATATAAATAGATTCACATGACACAGAGTAAAAATAAGATAATGTTAAATTGGAAGCAAATTGTTGCTAGATAGAAGGAAAAAAATCTCTTCCAGGGGTTCTCAAACTGCAGCCTGCTGGCCAGATGCGGCCCACTGAGGACGTTAGTGCGCCAGCCGGGTTATGGCAAATGGGCTGAGGGCGGAGACAGAGTGTGAGCTTTTGATTTTACTACAGTCCGGCCCTTCAACAGTCTGAGGGACAGTGAACTGGCCCCCTAATTAAAAAGTTTGAGGACCACTGCATGGCTGTCCTAAAATGCACTGGACTAACCCAGGAGATAATAAGTTCCTATCTTGCTCTTTGAGCAAAGGCTGGATGGCCACTTGTTGGGTATATCATTACGGGTGTCCTAGATGATCTCTAAAAACACTCTCAATTGAAAGTCTACTTCCTTATGATTATGAAAACAATTAAATAGGTTTTATTGCTATTACTTGATCTAGCAGTTACCTACCTATAGAGATGGCATTAAGGAAACTTGTTTTTAGGGTGAGAATATGACCCTTGGAGAAGACTGGGAAAGTTAAAAATATCAAAGATGATTAGTAAAGCCAAAAAATGATGTCAAGTAGCCTCTCTCTAAAGAGACAACTTTTTTTTACTAGGGTAAATTGGAGTAGAGTTTAAGAAAAAAAGATACAAACTTAAAATGCTCAAGAAGAAAAGCAAAGAAAAAAAGGGAAAGAAATACACACATCATCAAATCCCAGATTCAGATGTTTCCTTTTGCTTAGTGTAGAGGAGCACAGTTAATAATGGATTATCTTCCCCAAATGCTTGAGATGTGGCACAGCAATAGGTAGGTCTGTTCATTTATTTAATTTTTGCTAAGTCAGATCATTTTGAGAAAACAGTAGTGTAAAAAAGTACTAAAATTGCTAGATGCAGCAGCCCAGTTAAAAATAACCACAAATAGGGACTTACCCTGTGGTAAGACAAAAAAGCAAACTCTTTTTTTTGTTGTTGATTTTTTTTTTTTTTTTTGGAATTGTGCTTATGCGGAATCGAGGAATTTCCAACATGGACACGAAGAAGTCAGTTGAAATTTAATTCAATTCAACAAACATGTAATGAGAAATAAAAAAGAGAGGGCTTTAATAATAAAATTAAAACCAGATATTTTAAGGAAAAAAAAAAACTTTCCTACTATATATTTTTAAAGTTCTTAAAAAAAAAAAATTTCCGTGAGTTGATTTAAGAAGAAATTAGACACAAGTTTTCATAGCCTGGGGGACATGACATTCTCAGTAGGGAAGGAACTCTTTTTCTATGTTTCTCGTTAATGTGTAGAGACCCTGAGGCTCTCTGTTTCAGAGCATGGTACAAAAATCCTGTTTTAAAAATTACTTATTTAAATCCTAAATCATTTAAAGATAGGGGGATGATCAAGAGTGTTACCCAAGCTACTTGATAAGCTGACAAAAGCAGTTAGCTATTGTTTGGAACTTTGTTATCTTCGTTGAAGGATATGAATGAGCTCCTTGGCACCTCCTGGGGGATGTTTCACTGAAGCTCACCCAATTGGTAGACTGGAGGGAGGAGTTTCTCTTTGTGTTAGTCCATAAAAATGTTCCTCTCCAGGGCCTCTGTCCTTTTATCTGTTGGTTTTCTTTCATAGAGATCCTAGAAACATAGAAGAACCAAGAGAAGAGAGGAACTGGTTTGGATTGGTAGGGCTGGAGTAGAAAAAAATCTCTGTCCTTCCATCATTAGGAGCTGATTAATGGCAGTCCCATGCAAGAATCCCATGGCTATCTACCTGTGCTTGCTCATGTGTTTTGAAAAGACATTTTCTAGATATTGTTGAGTTTCTCATCCCAGATTTAGAGGGGCAAAGGGATATTATATCTTTGAGGCAACTATAGAGAAGGAAACAATGAGAACAGTTCTGAATGTTCCTTAAGATTGGCTTTCTAACAGCTTCAAGTAAGAGATCTGGAAGATGCTCTAGTGAATAGTGGGTGATGGGTGGGTGGGAATGGGTCTTCTTGGACAATGTTACATTTCAGGAATTGTCTAATAGCACTAAGTTTAAGGGTTCAAATTTCTTCTCATTTAAAATAGAGCTAAGAAAAGAACTAACTGTCAGTGAGAGAAGTCACCCATGCTGGGAGGAGCATTAAAATAGGAAAGCAAAGAACTTCAACAGTGGATTTTATTGTTACTGTGCATTATTCAGGTAAAAAATGTGAGGGTTTTCCATAAAGTCCCCCAAGTATGTTTCCCTTCCAGGGAAGGCCAAATTAACTTTCACAAAGTATTGATAGGTTGGAACTCACAAGAATGCTAGGCATTGTTCACCTAAAATCCCATGTTTGTTTCCCTTCTAAAGGAAATCATACTATTATTATGAGCATGGAAGATTTTAGTATCTTGTAGAGATTTCTCTCACCTGAAAGGGAGAATTGTATTAGTTCCTATAGGTTATTATGAGAGCTTCTTTGTACTTTTGGATTTTCTGTGGGGTAAAAAAAAAAAAAAAAAAGGATTCTCTATACCTGATAATTTCATTGCTACCTTTTGTGCTATCTGGGGTTGGAGAGCCCCCTTTACCATATCTGTGAAGACCCAATGTAAATTATATTCTAAGATTTCCCAGACAGGGCTATAATTAACCAAAACGCAAATAATAGGGGTAGCCTTTGAAAGTAAACTCGTGTATTAAGTCTAAAATTTGCTGTATTCGGTTATGGTTTACATAAAAATATGTTAAAATTTATGTATGTCATTCTATGAAAAGAAAATAGAAATTCCATATTATAAATGATACATAATAATGATTCACAAATATTCAAGAGACTGTTAGAGAATCAGAAAAAAAGTGCTGGACTAAAAGTCAAGGTACCTACCTGAATTCTAGTGCTGATTATGACTTACTAGCCATATAATTTTGAATAAGTTATTTCATCTCAGTCTTGATTTCTCCTTCTGTAGAATGAGTAACTTTAGACCTAATAATTATTAATGTGTCTTCAGCTCTACTATTTTATGATTCTATGTTCCATTTGTAAGAAGGGACACATTTCTAATGTTAGACTTTGAGAAGGTACAATGTTACAAAAAGAGAACTCTCATGGAGGTGTCTACCACTGGGCAATCTTTGTCACTGACAAGGAGATTGGATTCACTCCTTAGATCTTCTCTTAGGCACTTTCTGTGACTTGGGTATAAAGATATTCATGACATGACTGTAGAGCACTTCAGATACTTCACAGAGAGTAGGCAATTCTAATCCTTTGGAAATATGGCAGTTATCACCATACCCTCTAAGGAAGAGGGGAGGGAAAATGGGGTGGCCACATAAGAAACACCACAAATTTCTGAAGTCATACCCTTCACTTTTCTGCGACTATCCATTGTATTATAATACTTGCAAAAGATGGGCAGATTTGAGCAATGTACACCAGTACTGAAAGCATTATAAAGTTGGCTAAATATCTGCCCTTTTCCTAATTGGAACTTTTGACATTCATTTCTAGTGTGCAATTTCAGCTGCACAATTCCATTCCTGAATCAATGGTTAAAAGGAAAATGGTTTGAAAAAATTAGGTGGGATGGGGTGAGGAAGAGGAAGACAGATTGCAGACAAATTAAAAATACTATAGAAAGGGCAGTGAAGCTCTTTGGAGGCTAAGAAGATGAAGGATGTTCAGGAAATGAGGGCCAAAGCAAGGTTGGCGGATATTTATGTGGTAATAGTTGGGAAATGAATGATTGTGTATAGGTGGTAGAAGAGAATGGAGGAGTTGAAAGGGAAGCTGGTGGAAAGGATGATAAAGAAAAGAGGAACTTACAAGGGTCAAAGGGAACAAGAAAGAGAGGAGCAAGAATTATTTCACTGAATAATATTGTTTTTTGAATGTAAAAGTTACAATACATAACCACTGGTCACCTTCCAAAACTGCTCTTTATAATTCTTCAGAGATTCTACAGTGTGGAATAATAGTCCAATCTAGGTTCACCCTGTTTGCTATCCCAAAAATTTGTCTGCATGTTCCCCTTGCCAATTGCACAATATACATCTGCTTCAAAATAGGGAAATTACATGGGTAAATATGGCAGCCAAAATTTATTAATGTTACATTCTAACCTAGATGATGTCAACATGTTCTCTTCTATAGCACATTCCTTTAAATAGACTAACCAGATAGATGAGTCTGCAGGAGAAAAAAAAAGAAAAAAACTCCCTTAGGGATTAGTGGGAGGCACAAATAAAATATTCTAGGTCTTCCTACATGTCAACTTAATGATAACACCATAAAAAGAAACAAAATTAAACTCTATTAATATTTGAGCCCTATACAAAGAATTACAGAATCACAAAATAAGATGATATATCATGCACCTGGAAGACTATAATCAGTTTAGATAAACTCAGTACCAGAAATATGTAGAAGATTGGAGTGAGTTAAGAGAAAACAGGGGGAAAAATGAAATGACTAGGGAAGAAGAGTAGGGAGGGAATCTTGGAAGGAAAGATTAAAGGAACTGACTAACTGACTTCTTTGGGTTGACATAACAGCCTTCAAAAATTTGAAAATAATGAATCTACAGAGACAGAGGAATTATTTGGATTGGTAAGAGACCATAGGAATAGAAATAAAAGCAAGAAAGGGAACATCTTTGCTCTGAATAAGGAAAAGTATCTTAACAGAGAAATTTTAACTTTTGGAACATTCTCTTAAGAGGAGAACAGAATCTCTCAATTCAGAAAATTTAAAAGTAAAAAAAAAACTTGACCAGATATGAAAGTGGGAAGTCAATTATCTGGAAATTTTAATCAATTTGATTATTGGTGAGACCTTTCTTTTTATTATTTCAAAGAGTTCTACCAAAACAATCATGGGAAGATAACACAAAGAAATGAGGAAATAGGTGATTTCAAAGACATGCTCCAAATTGCTCTCCAGAAAAACTGGATCTTAACTAATAATTTAAAAGTGCAGCCATACAGATATACAATGTTTATGGCCTTCTATGATATTCAGAAAACCATTTGCACTGACAACTGCTCAACTTGGTAATAAGAAGTTCCTTTAACATTTTTTGGAATCTTTTTTTTTCCTGGAGATGCTGTATCTTGACTATCTCTTTTGTTTGTTTCACTTTTAAAAATTAACAGAAATCTATTTTATTTGTTTCAGTCTTTTTTTAAATAATAGCTTTTTATTTTCAAAATATATACAACGATATTTTCAACATTCACCCTTGCAAAATCTTTGTTTGTTTCATTTTTTTAAAAAATCAACAGAAATCTTTTCTTTTTTTCCTACTTTCCACCCAAGGAAAAAGAAAAGAAAAGCAAAATCTTTGTAACTATTATATATAGTGAAGCAAATAATTCCTTTTCTGGCTCATTTTGTATTTTTGTACCTTATGAGTCCATCATATCTCTGTCAAGAGGGGAATAGCTTTTGCTCTGCTGGCCTCATGGAAAGTCAGTGAGTGCATTGAATAAAGCTAGGTCAACTTTCAAAGTCATTTGTATCTACAATATCATTGTTAGTGTGTGAATTCATCTCCTGGTTCTGCTCATTTCGTTCTTTATTTGTTAGTCTTTTAAAATTATTCATTTTATAATATTGTTGTTATTATATAAATCATATTGCTTTTGTTTCTGTGTATTTGATTCTGCAAAAGTTTGTAGAATCTTTCCATGTCTTTGAAATCACCTAAAAGTGGTAATGAATGCTATGGAATATTATTGTTCTATAAGAAATGACCAGCAGGATGATTTCAGAGAAGCCTGGAGAGACTGACATGAACTGATGCTGAGTGAAGTGAGCAGAACCAGGAACTCACTGTACACGGCAACAGCAAGACTATACGATGATCAATTCTGATGGACGTGGTTCTTCTCAACAAAGAGACAATTCAGACCAGTTCCAATGATCTTGTGATGAAGAGAGCCATCTACACTTAGAGAGAGGACTGTAGGAACTGAATGTGGATCACAACACACCATTCTCACTCTATTTGTTGTTGTTTGCTTAACTTTTATTTCTTTCTCATTTTTTTTCCTTTTTGATCTGATTTTTCTTGTGCAGCAAGATAATTATGTAAATACGTATGCCTATATTATATTTACATATACATATATATTTACCATGTTTAATATATATTGGATTACTTGCTATCTCGAGGAGGAGGTATGGGAAAGACGGGGAAATTGGAACAAAAGGTTTTTCAAGAGTCAATGTTGAAAAATTATCCCTGTACATATTTTGAAAATAAAAAGCTTCAATAAAAAAAATAAAAATAAAAATGTCAGTTAAAATTTTGGCATATTTATTTAATGTAATATTAGGTCCAGTAGAAATAGTTCTCTCTTTGTCTTTCTCTGTCTGTCTCTATCTCTATCTCTCCATCTCTGTGTGTATGCATGTTTGTTTCTCTGTCTCTGTCTCTCCTCTCTTCTTTTCTCCTTTCTTCTTTTCTCTCTCTATAGTGTGTGTGTATGCATATATATATGTATATATATATATGTGTGTGTATGTGTATATGTATTATAGAATGTAAATGAAAATAGCACTAAAGCACTTCTGAATTATTCAATCTAATTATCAATCTTTGGTTCACAGGACAAGTAACATCAGGTGGAGAGATGGTACTGGTGGTGAAATTAGTAGAATTATGGATGTGGCACATTGTATACTCTGTTAGACATTGCTACTCTGCCAGATAGTTTTACTTTGATATTTTTTCTAGGTTATAGGGAGAGTTCCATTGGTGGCAGGAGACAGTATATTTGGAAATAAAGATTAAAAGGCATTGAAAATACTACACACACAGACACACAGATACATGTATGTGTGTTATATACATATTATATATATGTATATGTAATTGATTTTCAATTGAAACTAACATAAAATATGAAGTCTCAGTTTCAAGAGTTAATAGCAAGCAAATGTGGTGTCCCACAGATCTTCAATAATGAAAATTCAAATGCTCTTTTCATCAGACCTTTTGTCTTTTCCCATAGCTAAGCCAAGATAATTGTTCAGGGGACTAATTTCTGAGGCTTTTTAATAATGTCTCCTGCTAGATGACTCATGTAAACTCAGCAAGAGGAAGCACCTTGTGTAATAGAAAAAGCCTTCTACTCCTTTTAAATCTCAAATTCATACTTTTTCTTAACAAAAGGCCCCCCTGCTGTTGAAGTTTGGCAACCGCCATGCCAACTGCATTGGGGAAGATTGGATTAGGAGGCAAAGCTGACTGTGCAGTTGGGTCTCTACTCTCCAGCAGGATTTTTATGTAAATTCCATTACAGTTCATGCTTTTGGAGATAATGAAATGGATACAAAACACTTCAAGGTTTCCAAGTCAGCAAAAATAATGAGCAAGACAGCCAGAGGACTGATTCAATACGATTGTAGCAATTGGTCACTTGTATGAATTGGCCTGGTGTTTGCATGATGTCTTACTCGCATGTTGTATATTTTTTAAAGGCTACATACTAAAGAATCTGGTCTCTACAGGTTATTAGTAATGTGGGAACATTAACTACAAAGAGTTTTTCAAGCTTTAGACTAGAGTAAGTGACATAGATACATATTTTACATCCTATTTCCTTTAAGGGATAATAATGTCACCTTTTCTCCAAGAATGTTTTTCCTTTGGATGCAAAATAAAGGGACATGTCCCTTACAGATGGATGGAATTAGCAGAGAAGCACATGTTTCAATGAATGAACCACAAATTTGAATGTATATATATATATATATATATATATATATATGTACCTATAATTATTCTCCTATGTAAACTGCTATGATAATAAGTAGGTAAAAATACATTTTTCAAAAGATGAACCAGAGAGTGGAGGTGCTTTAGATTTTTCAAAAGAATTCTCAGCCTGAGTCAAGAAACAACATCCAAGAAAAATATCTCACAGCCCAGTGCAGAAAATGTATCCTTCATCTCCTGCCATTGTCCTTATCCTTTTAGGACATGCACCATTCTTGCCTGAAGGTGAAATTTCCATTAATGTCAATGAGAAATCCAGGAGAAACCCAAAGCTCTTTTGGCCACAATGAAGCAATTCTCCAGGCTGAACAAGAATGTGAACGAAATATGTGTTTCTAATATAAAGTCTTCTGGAGAGCCATTATCCCATTAGCTGAGCTGAACTTCTCAGGAAGTACGCTCATCTTTATTCTGGGATGACAAACACACATGGAATATTCCCTTTAGTATATTTAATGATTTCAGTCAAAGTAGGAAACCTATTGGCATTTCACCTCATTGCCAAATTAAGCATTAGAAACGTGAACTGTATCCCCAATTGCCACATTTTTTTTTTTTATGGTGAAATGCTGGGACCATGGTATGACCTTTGGTTTTCTGGGTGCCCTGGTGGTATCCCATATGGTGTTTCTTGCAGAAGGAGAAAAGCCTTTTAGGAGTATGTGTATACTGAGACTCAAAAGATCTGGCTTGGATTCTTCTTAATACTTGGTTCTCAGCAAAGCCTTACAGAGCTGTCCAGTGGCGACACAGGAATTGTTTTGGGACTGGGTGTATGCACATCTTTGAGAATAGATAGAAAGCTTTTAGTATTCTTGAAAAAATGCCTAAAAAATACAATGTTGACTATACTGAAGCCAGAGGCATCCCTAGAGTAAGACAGATCAGGTCTGTTATCTCAGGCCTAGACTTTGGTAGGCTCTTAACCTGCTAGCAGCTGGGCAGAGACTGAAGGAAACATTTAACTAAGGAGTAGGAGGTGGATAAATCTTTAAAAAGATTGGAATTTTAAATTTAGATATAATTAACCCATTCCCTTTCCCAACTTAGGGACACCTTGCCCTTCCTCCTTTACGCATACCAGTTCAATATCTTCCTAATGAAAATTTTTTTTCATTTTGAGGTTGTCTCATTTAAATCTAGTTTTGAATATACTAATGGGGATAGAAAAGCTAATGCAGTATGGTTTGTCATACTTTATAAGTCAAGGAAGAAGAGGCAAGAAATCTGTAAACTTGGATGGGGAAAAAAATGCATCTCTATTTTCACTAACTGAAATTTAGTATTTCCTGAAATCATTAGAAAGCATTGTTCTGATAAAGGTTCCATAAGTTTCACTAAGCTGCTCAATTATCCCATGACATCCAATTAAAAATCACTGGCCTAGAGATAGCTAAGACCAGATCAGAAGTTCAATAAATATGCTTTTCATTTCATTTTAGCATTTTAACCCTTCTTTCTCCTCTTTTTTGTTTTTGTCTCTCTCTTTTCTCTGTCACTGTCTTTGCCTATGTTTTAATCCATGTGAACATACATATACATGTGAGTAACACATACACTTCTATACATCTTACACATCACTTCAATAGAAGCAAATCTACACCTCCTGATTTGTGAGCAGAAAAACTCAAGAGTGAGTTCTGCCACTCCCAGGTGGGAGTGATGAAAATGTGAGTGTCAAATGCAGAATTTGAATTCGGGTATTCCTGACCTGAGTCATTTTTGTACCCTATCCATTGCACCACCTAGGTAGCTAACCAGACATCGATCATAGCTTCTGAGAGATCAAATGAACACATTAGACTAGGAAATCTCTAAATTCCCTCCCAGCTGTATAACCTGTGTTTCTAAATCTGTAACTTTAGCCATTTCAGGTTCATAAGACTCTTTTACTGGATACTCAGGAGGCCTCTTCCTTCTAAACCTAGAAGACTGAGCTGAAGTCAAGGTCTTGTATAGAAAATAGTATCCTAACTATGTAGAATCTGCTCTGAGGGACCACAGCCTGCCTACTTTGAGTGTGTCCTCTCCAATTTTCCCTGTTGGGCCCTCATTATTTTCTGCTTTCTTGATCTCATTGGAACAACAATAAAAGAGAGTAGGAATGGAAAGGGTATTTTTTTTACATTTAGCAATTTTTCATATATGCTGTTATATATTTGCCTATTCCTGTCTTTTGAAGGTAAAGCCTAGAGAGCCTTGAGCATTTATTAAGTCTTCAATCATTCCACATCATCTACTAACCACATTTGAAATTCTTTTGCTTGGCCTTTAAGGATCTCCAACATTTATTCCCAATCTTCCTTTCCAGCTTTATTGCATATTCCCTGAGATGCCATGCCATTCAGCCGAAGAACTGCCCTCTGCTCCTTCAGACAACCACTCTAGCCCCTCTGCCTTTGCTTATCTAGTTTCCTTTGCTTGATGTTTCCTTCTCTCCTATTTCTGTCTGTCCAATTTCTGCCCTTCTTACAGTTCATTTACATTCCTTCCTAGAAACTCTCCCTGATTTTCCCATTCTTAGGAACTCTCATAGCTACTGTGACCAGAAATCAGGACCCAATTTTGAGTCCAATTCTTACCTTTGTGTGCATAGAAGAGCAAGGAGTAACAGAAGTGCCAGGGGAGAAGCTGTAAGATAGCACATTTAAGCTAGATGACAGGAAGAACAATTAAGGCAGACCAGAGCAGAATGAACCTCCTTAAGAGATAGCCAGCTCTTCCTCCTCCTTCAAGTACAAGCTGTCAGTTGACAGGGATAGCGTGGTTAGATATGGGCTGGCCTCTGAGGTTACTTCCCCTTCTAACCATTTTGTGTGATTCTTGAAATCAAGATTGTATCTGAAAATCCAGAAGATAGAGTCCTGTACTATAGCACTTTATCACTCTCCTATTGCATTCCTACATTCTGCTTTGCATTAAAGTCATTCTTCTCAAGTGGATTTTCATACAGATCATAAAGATCCCTTTACTTTTCCCATACTACATCACGAGGCATTCTCATTAGCTATCATGGGCTCAATTTTTATTTTAATGCAGATCTATCAACTCTAATCTCTTTCCTAAGCTTCTGTACCAACTACCTTTAAGACTTTTCAAATTATAAATCTTGTAGAAGTCTCAAGGTCAACATGTCCAAAGTAGAACTCCTTATCTTTTCCCAAAATTTCTTCCCTTTCCCCAACTTTCCTATTACTATCAAGACACCATCATCCTTTTAATCATCCAGACTTACTACCCTGGTTTCCTCCTCAACTGTTCGCTCCCACTTATATCTCATACACAGTATTTTGTCAAGCTTTGTTGTTTTTGCCTTCACAAAATCTCTTACACATACAGCTGCCATCTTGGTGAAGGTTTTCATTATCTCTCAACTGAACTATTAGAATAGCCAAAAGCAGGACCTAAACCAAGGGCTCCCTGGCTGTGAAACCAACTCTAACCCACTATTTCAGGCTGTATGCTTTTGACAAGTGCTTAATATAAAGACAGCAACAGCAGCTGTTTCTCCTAATACCAAAATTTGTCTTGCTCTATTGAGCTGGAAAGTTCCAACCACCTCTTTTAAAAGGATGAAAGGTGAACGTAAAAATTTAAGTTCCCAATTCAATCAGCCAAAAGGTATTTCATCAGTACTTACTATGTGCCAGGTATCGTATACTCAATGGGAATAAAAAGAAAGGCAAAAACACTCATTCTTCAAGAGGTTACCATTTAAGGGAGGGAGACAATATGCAAACATACAAGATTTAGAAAGAATAGATGGATGTTAATTTGTCACTAGAAGTTGAGGAGCCATGAAAGGCCTGTAGGAGATTTATGCTAAGTCTTGGAGGACTTGAGGAAAGCCAAAAGGTGAAAGGAGACTGAGTAATTGTCAGTATAGAGAATGGCCAATGTCAAGGTGAGGGAATTGGGAAAAGAAGTATCCTCTGGGAAGGATAATATAGTGATGAATACCACTGGATTTTGAATATATAGCCAGGGGTAATGTGTAAGAAGACTGGAAAATTAGGAAGGGGCCAGGTTAAGACAAGTTCATGTTGCTTAGAGAAAAACACATTTTTAAAAATGCTTTTTTTTTTTTTTTTTTTTCCATAATGGAAACATATACATTTTAGGTCTGTTGCTAGTTCTACTGTTTAGACCTAATGTCTGGATAAAATGTTTGTTCAAAGCTAGCACATATTGTATCACTCAGGAATAAATGTAATGTGCCTTTTTAGAATAGAAGAAAGCCCATCTGTTTGCAAATAAATGCAGCTTTTTTTTTTTTTATCTCCTTGTACTCTAGAGTGGACTGTTTGGTTGAAAGTTTACAGTATTTATGGAAAAACAAAAAAAGTCGGGGATGGGGAGTTATGAGCTGACTGAATTAGCTTCTTCTAGAAAATAAATCTGGATGTGATCAGGAACAGCCAAAGCAAAAAATCGTAAAAACCTAAAATAATTTAGCAAGCAACTCAAGTCACTTAAATTTATAGAAATCCACTGGTGGTAGAGAGAAGGGACCCCAAGAGTAGAAAAAAAAAAAATCAACAACAAAGGAAACAAGACAGATTAAGAAATGAGAAGGGAAAGAAGTAACAGAAATTACAAGCTATTCTATTTTAAAGTTGTGATTTATGCCCATGAAGCATCAGCATAACAACCCATATTAAAAAAAGGAAAAAACAGAAACGTGTCCAAACTTACACTTGGAAAATGACTCAGGTAGAGTAGCACTCTACCACAATAATATAAAACTGTCTAAAGATATTGTTACAGGATTATTCTTGAAACACAAAAAGACTTAAAGTATGCACTGTTTCTTGGAAACTTCCAACAGCCCCTGCCCTGTAATCAATGAACAAGACAGTAGAACAAGATTGATGCCGCATTTGCTGAATACTAATTTTGGCTTGGAGTTTTCAAGTTCTTCCTTGTTCCTCGTTAATATATTTTGCCTAGATATTGTTTCATGGAACAGAAAGGTAGGATGTATAATCAGATATAGCTTTGCTTTTCATTGGAGGCATTTTAATCCTAGGTGAAATTGTTATGCACATACAGATAAAAAGACTTTTCTAAATGTATAGTTTTGCTAAGAATGAGTAGATTATTATTATATTTAATAATAATAATAATAAAACGGCATATATCTAGAATTTTAAAGCTTTTGGAAGTACTTTCCCTTATGACTATCATAAAATAGGTATCATCATTGCCATTTTAAAGATGTAGGACCCAAATTTAAGGAGGATTAGTAAAATAGCCATGTTCACACAGCCGATGATTGTTTAAACCTAGACTGGAACTCAAATCTCCTGCTCCCACACCAGTTCTTTTTATACTACTCAAACAGCAAAACAGGCCCTTAAACTATACCTAAAGATCCCTGCTGGCTGAAGTTGACTCAGTTTTAAAATGTAATGTTATCTATGTTTTACTGTATTTTTAAAATTTATTTTGTTAACTATTTGCCAGCTGCTTTTTAAACTGGTTTGGTTCTTCTGGGGAATGCTGCTGCTCACATGTCGCCAGTGGGTTGAATGTTTGCTACCTCTGTATGCTTACATATTTAAGTATATCAAAAGGATAGAAACCCAAGTCAAATTTCACAGTACTTCCTGAGCTCCCAGGGGTGACTTCCCCTTCATAGACCAACTAATACTTTTTGGGGGGGAGGATAACTATCTGATATACATGTCATGGTCTATCTGTATACTACAGTTATCTGAATTCCCACAATATACCTCTACTTTATGACAAGCAGTAGGTCACATATAATTTTGGTACCTTTTCTAGTTTCTAGAGAGGAGACCTATAAATTTTAGCCATTTAGTAAATGTTTGATCATTGAATGACTGAATGATTCAAAGAATGAAGCTCTCTAAAATATACCTCCATATTTTGCCTGATACCCAAATTAGCTTAATCATTTTCACTTCAGCCAGCTGAGGCTTACTAAAATTAAATCTTAGAAGAACAAACAGATATGTGATTAGTGACATTAAATAGTAGGGAATTATTAGCACCTCAATTCCTTTGGGGACTTAGTTCAGTTAACAAACAAAACCTATTGATTTGTTTGTGTAAAATTTAATGTTTACCAAAACAGGTAAAATTAGCTTTGAAACACTGACATTAAGCTGAAATCTGGATTTGTACTTCTTGGGTCAAGTGGAAAGAAAGCCCTTGTAAAGCAATAAGTTTATTAAATAGGGTCTTAGAGATAGAGTTGGGAGGGACCTATCCAGGCAAATCCCCTTATTTTATAGATAAGGGAACTAAGGCCCAGATAAGGTAAGAGACTTTTCCAAAGTATTTGGATAGACACAGTATCAGAGGATTTGAACTTGGGTTCTCTAACTCCGGAGCCATTACACTTTTCCACCAAATCATGATATAAGCAAAAGCTAAACTCTGATTCTCATGACTAGCTGGGCTCTATCTTCCCCAAATTTTCTTCCTTCATTCAGTAACCTATTATTAAACACCTATGTGGTAAGCCCTGCAAAAAGTATTGTAAATACAAATTTAAAAGGCCAAGGCCTCCCACTGCATCCTGGGCCATTTCTATTCCTGATCTATATCTTGCCCCTGGACTCAGATGGCTCTGGAGGAAAAAGTGAGGCAGGTGACCTTCCATGGTCCTCCATCACTTAAATCCAATTCATTTCCATGTCAAGGGATCACCTCCTCATGTCATAGTCTCTTTCCTGAACAAAGGACAAATGACAACAATATGGAGCTTACACTTAGACGCATTAATAATGTGGGCCATAATATAGAGCAATGATATCAAATTCAAATGGAAACTAGGCCCCTAAAACTTACAATGATTTAGAAAACCACATATTAACATTATCTATGTTCTATTGTATTTTTATTTATAGTATTAAATATTTCCTTTTAAAATTTTAATCTGTTTTGGCTCCGTAGGGAGTATAAAGGCAGACGTGGCCAGTGGGCTCCATGTTTGTTTGACACTTCTGGAATTTAAGAATACCTGATATTAATTGATAATTCATTAAGAAAACCTAAAGAAGCAGCTAGGTGACAGGAAAGAGCAATGGGCCTGAAAACCTAAGTTCAGACACTCATTAGTTGTGTGACCCTCAGCAAGTCACAAAATCCTGCTTGCCTCAGTTTCCTCATCTGTATAATGAGCTAGAAAAGGAAATGGCAAACCACTCCAATATCTTTGCCAAGAAAATCCCATATGGAGTTTGAAGATTGACAACAAAATCTCAATGGATCAAGCTGCCTTATTTAAAAAAGAGCACTTTATTTATCCATAAGGCAAAGAAAATAAAAGTTTTTATTAGAAGTAAGATTATAATAAAGGTTTTATGTTGATTGACTTGCCTATTCTTTCTCATACTAACTTTATCACTGGATCTGGGAAATTTTGGCAGTTCAATTTCCAGAGAATCATACTAGATCATGCAAATAGCATCAGCAGAGAAAATTCCAATTTCAGGGGCCCTCTAGATTAGGATATAAAGCAATTGGACATGGAACACCATGAGTCAAAATGTGGCCCTTTGGTTTAAGTAGACAAGCAATCCTGCTTCAGAGACAACCCTCACTCTCTCTGCACGTAAACTGGCAACATGAGGAGATGTCTACACCCGCCTACACTAAGCCATATTTCCCAAAGGGGAACAAATCACCTTTGCAACAGTAGCACTGAGTTAAGACAAAGATACTTTCTTTGGGCATGTGTTTACAAAATATGGAAAATGCTTGGGTGGAGTTCTTTAATTCTATCAAAGGATTAACTCTGGTTAATGTAAAGTATATATCCCTGAGGTGAACTGTACACATCAAGGTGCTCTTAGGTCAATGAGAACCATCTCTGTAGCACAGAGGATCTGAAATTCTTCCTTTTGATGGAGTATGGGGTTGGTTAATTTGTACAACTGAAGGCCAATAATAGTAAGAGGCACAGTAACACCGTGGATAGAATCAATAGAATAAATTAGACTTGAGTTCAAAGCCTGCCTCTTATTGTTTTTATGGTTATGGGCAAATCACTTAACTTTTCTGAGACTCAGTTTTTGTATGTGTAAAATGGATGTAAATCCAAAAATGTAAAAAAAAAAAAAATCTATATACTCACTTCATAGGCTTATAGCATGGTTAAAATGAGATATGTAAAATGCTTTTCACACTTCAAAACAATAGATAAAAGTATAAAAGTTAAATGCTTGCTGTGTACCAGATACTACATTAAATGCTAAAAATATAAACATAAGCAAACAAGACAATCCTTATTCTCAAAGAGCTTACATTCTAATGCACAGAGAGAACATGACTGTATTAACTTATATGTAGGTTTGAATATTATATGAGATCTTTGATCACATTTTTTTTTTTTTTTGCCATAAATTTCCATTATGGATAGCAGAGAGCTATCTTTTGAGCAACTCAATCATTTAATTTTTGCAACAAATTCCTACTCTTAGGTGAGGAAGGAAATGAGGGGAACAGCTATTCTTACCCTACGCATACACCCAGACACACACACACACATACAAACACACACACAAGCCCGGCACTATCTGAACATTGGTTAAACAACCCAAAGCATTGCTACATACATATAAAAGAAAATTAACCACATTCCCATATCCTCAGTCAAAGCAGTCATGCTGTGCTGGTGGCACTCATGTATTAAGGAAGCAAAATTGCTTTAAATAATCAAAATACACAAAGGCACATTTTCCTGAGTGTTTTGGAAATAACCCTGACAAATGTTCGTATTTGGTAAATTATGAATCAGGCAAGTTACGTTTGCTCAAATATAATGAAAAACATTTAAAAAAAAGTAATAAGTGCAGAAAGCAAGATGTTCAGCTGATGATGAATTACCATCACAGATAAAAAAAACAAGCATGTGAGGTAAGCTTGTGAACATGTCTCCATTATTGCCCATGCATATATGTGCACACAGAAGATGTGGGTGTGTGTATGTGTGCATGTGTGTGTGCGCGTGTGTGTGTGTGTGTGTGTGTGTGTGTGTGTGTGTGTGTGTGTGTGTGTGTGTGTGTAGGAAAAAGAGCACTGAACCTTTGGCCTAGAGATCAAGAATAGAAACTTATATCACTGTGGCAAGACCAGGACTTGTGACTAGATGGCTAACTCAAGATCCCTTTGATGACATTCTGAATACTTTCCTACATCACTGATCAACTACAATTTCCCAAACTTGATCTCAGATGTTTCATCTATTAAAGCTGATGTGGTTAATAATTCTCTTTTCTTAAAAAAATCAATTGTATTATATTTTAATTTTAACTCCTTTCCCCTTCTCTCCTATTAAGTGAGTAGGCAAGAAAAAGATAACCCCCTGTAACTATGTATAGTTATCTAAAACATATTTCACTGATGGCTAATAAATTCTTGACTGGCTTTTCAGAGTTTTGTCTTTGGAAAATGAAAGAAGTGATAAGGAGTCGCATAATTCTGGACATGACTCAGACCAAAAGATGGGAAGCAGAAGCTGTAACAAGAGAACCTTAGAAGGAAATGGTGATTCTATCTTTGAGTTCATCATAGTTATCAAGTACAGTGATATCCATGGTCTGATGTACATCCTACATTCAGAGCAGGCAGATTTCAATGAGTTCAAAAAAGGGTAGATAGGATTCCCTGACTTAGGCTGCTGCAGGGGAAGTTGACCCTTTCAAGGGGAACAATATGTTCTCTAAAAGGAAATTCTGAGGTCAGGAACCTGAGTCTTTCCAATATGAACTCATTGAGAACATGAGAATAAACACCCCCCCTGAATGAAAGCTCTTCTCTGGGCTACGTGGTTATTAGCAAAGGAGGAATCTTCCTGAACAAGAAGAGCAAATTTGGAAGCATAAACTTTTCCATAATACAAGGACACTGTGAGCCTGATCTCTGGCTATAGTGTTGTTTATGATAAAGTTTATATTCAAAGGAGACAATAGGCCAGGAAGCATGTGACTAGTGCTGGTGACTTCCAGACAAGAAATGCTTTCATTTCCTAAGCAAGAATAAGAGGAAGAATCTGATTGTCCTTATAGGGTCTTTAGTCATATCTGAACATCATCCACTCTTCCCCAAAGACACCCACCTTCCTTTATCTGTCAGAAAACAGCTCAGGGGAAATCAAAAAATCCCAGACAAAAAATGGTAAAGGAGACCACGTTTATCTTTAGTGGGCGTCTTGCCACACTCCCTGCACTTCATCCTTCCTCCCCCCTATTTTAAGATAAATCCCAAGTTTAAAAAAAAAGAAATTGAAGTATTTTTTAAACAGAGATTTTTCTTTTTTTAAAAAAAAGAAGAAAGTGAAGTTCAGAAAACATAATAGTACAGAGGGTAACAAAGAAATGTGACAAAGGGCCCATCTTTTCTCTCCCTATTTACAAGAAAACTTCTAAAAAACTACTAACCAAAGTCCATTTTTATTTCTAATATTTTTTAATTTATCAGAAATACTGGACATCGTACCCTCTACTGTGCCATTTTTGACTTCCATGTCTTTCTTTCCTCTTCTTTCACACAAGGAAAGACTACTATCTTCAGAATCAAGAAGATGGATTACAGGTCTACCTTTGACACATATTTATCACCCTGGTCAAGTCATTTAACCTATTATTGCTCCAAGAAATTCACTAAAACTATAAATTGCTGATAAATTGGTACTGACTAAATCATATTACTTGCTGTCTTGGGAAGGGGAGAGGTAAGGAGAAAAATTTGGAATATGAAGTCTTATAAAAGCAAATATTGAAAATTATCATTATGTGTATATGGAAAATAGAATACTATTGAAAACTAATAAACAAACAAACAAATGGATGAATGAATGAATTGCTTTTGATCTTCAATGGTAGTAAGAGTTTCTTATTGCCTACTGATAGTCAGGGAGAGTTCCCTTTGCCAATAATATCATAAGTCTTAACCCAAATCTGTCTCCATTACTCCCTTCTTTTATTCTTTCTACTTCTTTTATTATTTTTTTTTTTCTTCTAAGATGTAGGGCAAAAAGAGATACTTGTTATTGGGGAGTATGGGGGGGGGGGGAAGGCAATAAAGACAGGAGATATTGGGAACTAGGAGAGGAGGCTGGGGAAATGTGTGGTGAAAGGACCCACCCAGAATAAATCCTCTGTTGGGTGCTTATTTTTTGTATTTAAAACATGACATTCATTCTCACGTTCTTTTCCTCTGTCTCTTTGTAGCACGGAAATTGGTAAAGATTTTAATTTTAAAAGGCAGAGGACACCCTCTGCATTCAGGACCAATGCCAGTCCTCTTGATCCATGTTGCCACTGGATTTTGAAGACTCTAGAGGAGAGAGTGAGCTGATGACTTTGCACAGCCTTGCCTCACTTAAATCCAATTCATGCACACGCCATGGTGTCATCCTTGTGATGTCATTGGCTTGTAATCTGTTTCAATGGCAAATTGCTTCAGAGTCAGAAGACATGGATTCAAATTTCACTTTTCATACTTAACTAGCTGAGTGTCCTTGGGCAAATGGGTTTCACTCTTCTACCTTGGTTTTTTCATCCGTCAAATGAGATAGTCAGACAAGATGACCTCCAGCTCTATCTCTATAACCTTGTGAATGTACCCATGGAGGAAATCACAAATCTCTGGAAGCCTCAAAAGTTTCAGATAAACTTATTTAGGGGAATTCTGAGGCAACATGAAATTGCAGCAAGATTGGGAGTAAGAGTCCTTGTAATAAGCAGACCCAATTCTGCTTCTTACCATGTAACCTTGATCAAGTCACCTTTTTAGAAATTTTTTTTTAATCTCCAAATGAGGGGGTTGGAGGTAGAATCAAAAACATTATTTCAAGACTTCCTAAGGTTTCTTACTTCTACCTAAAATTCTGGTTTTGTCTGACTAAAAATTTTTTAAATATTTTATTTTTTAAAAATTGAATTCTGCACACTTCTAACAGTCAAGCTTGGCCCAGAAATAGAAAAAAGGAAATGTGTATTAGGAAGATGAGGCAGGACTTTAGCTGTGTTTAGGACTTATTTTCCTGTCTTCAAATTGTTTCCAGGAAAAGCCCTCTCTGAAGAGAAAGAGAATATATTTGAAAGTGAAGATGACATTAAAAAAAAACAAAAAAAAAAAAACTCAAAACCTATTTTATAAAAAAGTTGAAGAGCACTATATTATTTGATTTATGCCTTTTGATTCAGACTTGTTACTTTGTTGGTATAGGGAACTCCCAAATTCCCTTTACCAGTGCAGATCTGCATTTTTCCAATACCCTTTCTTGTTTTAGGAAGTTACCTAGAAGGAAAAGGACCCACATGTGCAAAAATGTTTGTAGCAGCCCTTTTGTGGTGGCAAAGAATTGAAAAATGAATAGATACTCATCAGTTGAGGAATGGCTGAAAAAATTATGGTATGTGAAAGTTGTAGAATATTATTGTTCTATAAAACATGATGAACAGACTAATTTTAGAAGGACTTGGAAACATTTATATGAACAGATGCTGAGTGAAACAATCAGAATTAGGAAAACATATACAGCAACAGTAAGTTTGTGTGATGTTCAACTCTGATTGGTCCTTCTCAGTTGTCAGCACTGACAACTATGATTGTCAGTGAAACAAAGCAATCCCAATAAACTTTGAATGGAAAACACCATCCAAATCGAGAGAATGATGGAGACCGAATGTAAATAAGCACATGCAATGTTCACTTTAAAAAGGGGGGAGGGGGAATTGAAGTGATTTACAAAAGATCACACAACTAATTAATCTTAAGATCTGGAAGACTCCGATCTTCCTAGCTCTGGGACATCAAAACCAAAGTATGTCTTAATACTATTTGATTATCTCTTCTTTAAAATGGGGATGATAATAGTACCTTACAGGATTATTGTAAGATTCAAAAGAGATACCATGTAAAATATTTTGCAAATCTTAAAGTACTATTTGAATGTTATCTATCATCGTCATCACTACTTGATAGAGGAGACGAAAAGTACTACAAAATTACTTTGGAGTTATTATAACAACTTTATTATATTTTGCAAATCCGTGGAGAGGAAAACAAGGAAGAGCAGCAGAAAGGAGAAAAGAACCAGATTTACAAAGAGGAAGCAGATAGGAGACCGAAGGTTTTGGGAAACCTGGAAAAGAAATTCTTGCTTCCTGGTTTCCAAGGCTCACCCATACCTCCCCCTGAGCTATTACAAATCTATTCTGGGATCTCTTATGGCTCCAGGTCCCCACTAAGAAACCCCACCCACATTCTTCCCTAGAATTTCCTACTACCATACCTTTGGTCTCTATTATGGAAAAATGCTGATGGACTGCTAATCTATAATCAAGGATAGATGGGTGGGGGCCATTAAATGAGGTCCTGGTGCTACCAGGGCCCTTCTCTCCTCTCTCAAATAATGAATGTTTATTTTAATAGTATTTTCTAGAATCAGAGCTCCACCTTTATTGTTAACCCAGATTCAAACTGGAATTTGGGGCCCAGGAGGAGAGAGGACACTATCATAAAACAGGGCTAGAAGTAGCCTCCAAGAGGCATTTCAAAATATTTCCGCCACTTGGAAAATGTTGTACTGTTGGACCCAAAGCCAGAAATATCTGAGTTTAAATCTGGCCTCGGAATCTTGCTAGCTATATGACTTTGGAAAAAGTAACTTAACTTGTTTGCCTCAGTTTCCTCATTTATTTCTATTTAAGGAGGTTATTAATAGCATCTATTTCTCAAGGCAGTTGTGAGGATGGAGATCATTTTTGCAAACCTTAAAAAGCCATCTATAAATATGACTGATGTTGTTGATGGGGAAGATAAAATCTGTAGTTTAAACCCATTTTCTTTCTTCTGTAGTGTTCTCCAGAACAGCTGTTTGGAGTGTAAAACCAACTGTTGCCACATGTGTAGATCTCAGAATACATCATCCTCTATTCAGGTAGATAATCACAAGCCCAGGCTTGTTACTTCAATTAACTTGGCTCATCCACCAGTTCCACTTCCTAGTTACACTTACAGAACAATGATGGAGCTGGTTCCTTTACAAATCTGAGTCACTGAGGAAATCCAGTTTCTCATCTGCCTTGGTTCCAGGTCCACCCCTTACCTCTAGTCAGTATGACTCTTTTTACAGACAAACCGAACTCTGTAGTTTCTCTGATTCTGCTCGGGGAATTTCTCCCCTAGGTCTCAGGAACAACAGGTTTCCTGAATCAGATATCTTGAACAGATATCTTTCAGCTTCTTGTTTCTAACGTGGAAAGCCTCCTGACCTTAGTTTCTCTAAAACAATCTAAAGGAATCAGACAGCTCTGGGACTTTGTATCTCCTCAATCCTCAATTAATTAAGGCTAAGTTATTTATATGTGATCACAGAGACAGTTTGTGCTACAGATGAGATTTGAATTCGGGGCTTTTTGTCTCTGAAGCTGGTTCTCAGCCTAATCCCTTGAAAAGAGTCAGGTTTATACATTGTGGGACTTGGTCATTATGGAAATTTTTTAAAAAATAACTATGTTTAATTATTGGATGAGTTTTTCCTCCTACTTATGGGGGAAAGGAGGTGAGTGTGAAAGGGGGAAAAGAAATGTCTGATAATAATTTTAAAAAACATCAAGAAAAAATATAATCTTAGATCTCTAATTTGGGGCAGTTAGATGGTGCAGTAGATAGAGCTCCAGCCCTAAAGTCAGGGGGACTTGAGTTCAAATCCAACATTTACTAGCTGCAGGAAGGAAGGAAGGAAGGAAGGAAGGAAGGAAGGAAGGAAGGAAGGAAGGAAGGAAGGAAGGAAGGAAGGAAGGAAGGAAGGAAGGAAGGAAGGAAGGAAGGAAGGAAGGAAGGAAGGAAGGAAGGAAGGAAGGAAGGAAGGAGAAGAAAGGAAGGAAGGAAGGAAGGGAGAGAAAGGAAGGAAGGAAGGAAGGGAGAGAAAGAGGGAGGAAGTTAGATCTCTAGTCATAAACAGGTAATTGGAAGCTACTGAATCCAGCCTCTTTGACCAAGGAATAAACTGAGGCTCCAAAAAGTGACTTGCTCATGGTAATATAGGGACTGAGTAATGGCCTTTCTTTATTATCTACAGCATTTAGCACAATGTCTGGCACATAGAAAATGCTTAATAAGTGTTTGTTGAATGATTTCCTTATATAAAGATGAAGTTTTGATTTTTATGACTACAAGAAGATCTGGGGTACTATAATCCATCCTCTCACAAGCATTTTATCAAGTGGCTACTATGTGCCAAGTACTGTGTCAGGCTCTGGAAACCCAAGGATTAAAAAAAAAAAAAAAAAAAAAAAAAAAAAAAAAAAAAAGATAATCCCTCCCTTCTTGAAATTTGCATTCTGAGTAACAAATGTACATATAAAAAAACTATACATTGTTAATACAAAATGAATTCAAGTAGATAAACAAGGAGAGGGGGAAAGGGGAGAGTTAGGAGAAGTGTTATGTCAAAGGTAGTGATTAAGCTTCACCATGAAAAAAAAGAGAATAAATCTACCAGGAAGGAACCAGGAATCAGTTTGAATGAAGAGTGATGGGAGATAGAGAGTGTTCTGAAAGAAACAGCTTTATTATGGGGAATAAGCATCAGTTATATGATTTTTTTTTTTTGGCTTTGTGGTAGGCTTGTGAGGAAGTTAAATTTGGGTTTACCATGTCCTTCAAGTCATAAAAGATAGTCTGTTCTTTCCTAATGAGCATCAAAGAACACTTGAATATATTGTGAAGATTTTATAGTCATTATATCCCAGGTTCTCTCAATTACCTTTGCCAATTTTTGGTGTGGAGGGTGGAGGTGGTTGTTACCATGGTGAAGAGAAGACAGAGCTCAACTAGGGTGTTTAAACATGTTCACTCTTAGTTTCTCTCTGTGTCTTTTTATACATAAATATATACATTTTGACTATAAAGTGTGTTGGGTACGTCTTCAGGAGAAGAGGAAACACACCTAGGAACTTCACGAACTAAAAGTGATTGGGGATAGATGACCTTATCAAGATGTCTCCATATCCATCTAGGTCATCAGTTCAAACTTATTCCTTGAGGGGGGGGGTTTATCTTAAGCATCCAAGACAGATTGTAGTCTTGCTTGTTCTGAAAGAAGATGCGAGAGGGTGATTGTCTCTTCCCCTCTTTTACCGGACCAGATCTGGTTAGGCTGACACACAGTTCTCATGTATTACTTAAACTTCTGGTTCAAGCCTAGGGCCGGAGACATTACTCTTTCTCTTGTAAAATGATGGGAATGGGGAAATTCCAGAAAGCAGGGAAGCCACTAAGAAACAAAAGGCCTGAAGGCTACTGAAGCAGGATTTTTTCAAAGCTGACTTTTCCCCCTCAAGGTCAACCCAATATCTCTGAAGGAAAGGAAATTATATCTCTTCCTAAATACAGATGTGCTAGGGGAAGAGGAAAAAAAAAAATAAAGGCCAGGTTCTGGGGCTGAGCCAGATAAAGGATGGGAAACCAAACTCCATATTTGGCAAGATTCTTCTCTTTTCCTCCGAAGATTCTAATCTTTCCCTCTACCTTCCAATTTAGTTCCAGAGGGTGGCTCTAGGAGCAATAGATGCTGTTAGCGTTGTCTGGAAAGGCTTAGCAATGGAATGAGTGTCCATGGGAGTTAATAGGTTCCCCCTCCCTTGAGATCTTTAAGTGAAAATCTGAGGAACACTTGGCAAGTTATATGGTAAAGGGGAGGGTTTTTCAGGACCCTGAAGTTCTGACATGCTGGGATTGTTTTAAAAGAAGCTCTAAGATCTAGCATTTATATAATGTCATTTTATTTTATCCTTACTGCATCCCTGGGAGATAGGGGCTATTATTATCCCTAATTTGTGGATGAAGAAACTGAGGTTAAGTACTTTCCCTGGGTCACATAGATAGGAAGTTTCCAACACTGGATGTGAGTTCAGGACTTGCAGTTCGAGTCCTAGGTGTCATAGTGGATAGAATAGCAGACCTGAGGAAGACCTGAATTTCCATCTGACCAGAGACACTTCCTGGGCAAGTCATTTAACCTTTTTGTCTATTTTCCTATCTGTAAAATGAAGATGATAAAAGCATTTACACACCAAGGTTTCTGTGAGGATCAAATGAGAACATTGTAAAAGCTCTTAGCACAAATCTGACACTTTTGGTTGCTATTATTGTGCCAATCATTTGTGTCTGAAGCTTCCTGACCCCTTGGACATAGTATACCAATATTTTCCTGAGTCTTTCTTGGCAAAGATACTTTGCCCTTTCCTTCTCCACTGGATTAAGACAAACATGGATTAAGTGACTTGTTAATAAGTGTTTGGGATCAAATTTGAACTCTATGCCAGTGCACTGCCTCCCTTTGGCATATAGTAACACATAATTATATCTAATATAAATGAACATAGTAAGAACTTTAAAATGTTATTATTAATAGTAGTAATAATAATAATAACTGATTGATTATTCAATTGATAATTAAAAAACAAAATCTAACTCAAGAAAAAGACATGGGTTTTATGCCTCTAAATTAATAGAATCACAGACAGTCTGTGTCCGACCTTCTCATTTGAGAGAAGATCCCAAAAGCAAAATGATTTGCTTAGGGCAACACAGCCAGTAAATGTCTGAGATAGGATTTGAAAGCAGCTTTCTAACCACTACACTACTGAGCTACATGTGAGATCTACCACATATCTCTTTATATGATATTACTCTGGTCTACTGAAAACATAGCTTCTGCAAAACTTACTTAATTTCTCTACAATGACTTATCTAGAATTCTTTCCATGACCTTAACAGAGTCATAGATGGTGGGAACTGCACCATGTGATGGAAGCATATGATACTTTCACTAGGGCTAACCACTGCTGAGGTCAGGCACAAAACAATCTCCGGATCTTTTAGAGTTAGGTGCTTTCTAAAAGCAATCAATGGAGTGCGATCTTTCTCCTGAAGCATCCAGTCCTTAACTTGTGGTAGACACATGAACCTTGACTTGACAGACAGTTAGTCAATCCAACTGTGACAACGCCTTTGTTCACACAGATGTATTATAATTTTAACTTGTTTGGATGTTGTTTTGCCCATTAGGAAAAAATGACCACTTGGGATAATTACATGAAATGTCAACTGTAAATATCTGGGAACAAATGAACATAGTTGGTTGTTACTAACATCAAATAGTTGTAAATCAATTCTATAGTTATGTTTCTTGTATCCTTAATAGTATTAAAAAAAAAAAAGTTCCACACATTTGATCTTAATCAAGAAGAAAAATAAGGTATGCTACTGAAGAAAACGACATACTTCTATTTGGTGCATATTATTTTTAAAAAAAACAGAACCATCTGAAATCTGTTTGCTAACTATGTTATAATACAAATTAGCCTGTGGGCACCAAGAGCCGCCATAGCTTGTCTGCTTGCCAGCCTTGCTTAGTCCCCCAGTATTAATGAGTAAGTGTTAGGATTTGAACAATCAGCATTTCAGCATTTGCATGCAAACTCTCATGCTGTGTAATTATGCTCAGCGCTGGCACTCAAATTAATTAAAGCTGATTTCTCTGTGACTGCAAACTGGTCATATCCCCAGTTTCTTCTTCATATGAAGTCATCACTCTATATTCAACATGACACTTCTGTCCCTCGAATTCTTAGTAATGCTAATAGGCAACAATTGGAAATCAGGCCCTATTTTAGAAAGAAGAAAAAAATGGAAGGGGTTCTATTCCCTTCACCAATCAACTGTATGTATCCTCTCTTTTGGTATAAAGGTAAAAGGTGCTCTCTCTCTCTCTCTCTCTCTCTCTCTCTCTCTCTCTCTCTCTCTCTCTCTCTCTCTCTCTCTCTCTCTCTTTCTTCCTCCCTTTCTTTCTCTTTCTTTCTCTCTCTCTCTCTCTTTCTCTCTCCCTTTCTTTCTCTTTCTTTCTCTCTCTCTCTCCCTCCTTTCTCTGTCTCTCTTTCTCTTCCCCTGTTTCTGTCTCTTTCTCCTCTCTCCCTCCCCCTCTCTCTTTCACCTTTCTTTTTCTCTCTCTCTCCTCTCTCTTTATGTCTCTGTCTTTCTGTCTCTCTCTCTCTCTCTGTCTCTTCCCCTCCTGTCTCTCTCTACCCCCTCTCTCTCACTCTCTCTTTCTGTCTCTGTCTCTCTTTGTGTGTATCAGTCTCTCTCTCTCTCTCTCTCCCTGTCTGCCTCTCTTTTTCCCCCTCTTTCTCTATCTCTTTCTTCTTTGTCTTTCTCCTCTCTCTCTCCCTCCCCTCCTCTCTTTCTCTGTCTCTCTTTCTCTCTCTGTGTATGTCTCTGTCTTTGTCTCTCTGTGTCTCTTCCCCCCCTCGGTCTCTCTCTACCTCCTCTCTCTCTCACTGTCACTCTCTGTCTGTCTGTTTCTCTTTATGTGTGTGTGTCTCTCTTTCTCTGTCTTTTTCTCTTCTTTCTCTTTTTCTCCTCTCTCTCTCTTTCTCCCCCCTCTTTCTCTCTTTCTTTGTCTTTCTCCTCTCTTTCTCTCCCTCCCCTCCTTTCTTTCTCTCTCTCCCTCTGTTTCTGTCTCTCTCTGTGTCTCTTCCTCCCTCTCTGTCTCTCTACCTCCTCTCTCTCACTCTCACTCTGTCTTTCTGTCTCTCTTTGTGTGTGTGTATGTCTCTGTGTCTTTTTTTAATGAGTGTTGTCGTGTCCTAGTTATCTAAAATAATGGAAATAAATCATATAAATTGTTTCAATGTACACCCTTTCCCTAGCTCTGTTAGATTAAGGATTACAAAAAATTTGCCCACCTAAAAAATTATATTTGATACTAGCATAAAATCTGTAAGCACAGGCAGGAATGTATTCACCAAGAGTCAATTATTAAATTTTTAGCATTCACATCTCAGAAATCAATAATGCTACAAATGAGGGTTTTATTTATTGCTTTGTTAATTGTCTAAACAAGAATATGGTGGAGAAAATGTTAATAATGCAGATTAAATTTAAAAGTGTGCTGTTCATATGTTGTTCCCTTCTCTTCAAAAAACAGATTGTAAGATGTTTACCAACATTCTCCCTCCCCCAAAGAATCTGTGGTTAAACGTTTGTTTACCAACACATCATGTCAGGGAAAGGGGGCTGGATTTGGAGTCATAGGCCCTAAGTCAAAATCTTAGCTCTACCATTTAATACATCTGTGATCTTGGGTAAATCATTGCAATCCTATGGATTTCAGAGGATTATAGAATCATCACTTTAGTGCCAGCACGTACCCAGTGCAACCCCTTCGTTTTATTCATGTGGAAACTAAGGCCCACAAAGGTGAAGGTTACACACACACAGTAAGCAAGTAAAACCTGGATTTCAATCCATTTCTTCTGGTTTTAAATCTAGTGCTTTTTTCAGGTCACCATATTGCCTCAGTTCCCTCACTTGTAAAGTAAAAGGAGTTGCACTAAGTAACTTCTAAGCCCCATCCAGGTCTAAATCTATCATTCTATAGTCACAGTGTTAATTTTAAAAAGAATTTTTAAAGGAGTCTTAAAAAAAAAAAAAAAAGACAAAGTATTCACACTCAAAAAGCAAGGAGGTGAAGCAGGAAAGAAGAGATGACAGGGAGATTTGATTAAGACTTTTGGAATCCTCGTCAAACAGGACTGAATTGAAATAAAGACGCTTATTTGCCAGAGAGATACATAAACATTAACTTCTGCACTAAGAGCTTTTTTCCCTGGGTCTTTGTAAAGCCTTCTCCTCAGGTTTTTCAGTGCCTCTGACAGCTCCTTTGTAAAGAGATTCTCAGAGAAATTAAGATAAGGTGATAATTCTTTCCTCAGGAACCTATATTTCTGTGCATAGATGTCCCCACAAACACAATCAATGCCAAACCTGGGAAGTTTCCTAATCCAGAAATACTTCATTACCATTTATTCAGCCATGGGGTTAACATATACCTTTGGATTTTTACTTGTAACTTTGGCCATGTACTGAGCCAAAGCAAATAGGGATCGATGGCAGTCTTTGGATCATGGGATCACAGACGGAACATAGAGGTCGCTGAATCCAATCCCTCACACAGGCACTAAAAGGCCTTTCTTAAATCTAGGATCAAAAAGGTCAGTTTCTCAAGTTCAATATCCTGGTAGGCGCCTGATTCTTCAAAGAAAATCAAGTCCTGTTTCACCCCATAAAAGTTTGGGGCGGCAGTGATATAAATAAAGAGTGAACTACTTCTTTGAACTTTTCTGAGCTTAAGGAACCAAGAAGTAAGATGAAGCCCTTACCTTGGTGATAATAGCTCTGGTCCTCAAAGAACAGCAGTCCTCCCCCCTTTTTTTTGCTTCTTTCAAGGTTCAAATGGTGAATATAAGAGAAGAATCCCAGATCATCAAGTTTCTGTCCTAGGCTCTAAGGCAGATCATCAACTGAGACACACACACACATACAATATAGTATCGTCACACAGGGGCCTTCCCTGATGTCCCGTCATGAATTTCCCAAGAAGACAGGTGATATTTTAGAATCAATCTAATTGCCAAATTTTTTTTAAGGATAGGTGTGGCCATCTAATCAGCCAGTTCCACCTGTCCCTAAACCCACACAGCTTCCATTGCCTTCAGTATTTAGGTGTCCAGTGATTTCATACGTTCATTACACACATGCAGGCACCTAAGAATTGGGCTGGCTGTGGGAACAGTATGGAACTAAGAAGCTCAGTCACCCTTCTACACAATGCCTATTGCTGCTAGCAAATACCTGTTTGCTGAATCAGGAATGGAGTGCCCTGAGCAGTTCCACCACTTTTATGTTTTGTTTTGTTCATTTTTTAAAAATCCTCCTTTCTTCTCTTTCCATATCTGCCCCCTTTCTTCTTATAAAGAATTTTTTTTCTGATTTTTCTTAATAGTTAAAAATAAATGTTTTGGGGCAGCTGGATAGTGAAGTGGATGGAACACCAGCTCTGGAGTCAGGAGATATGAGTTCAAATATGGTGTCAGACACTTAACATTTACTACTAGTTGTGTGACCATAGACAAGTCACTTAACCCCAATTTCCTCTTGAAAAAAGTTCTTGGAGGACTTTTACATTTCTACCAGGAGTTCATCTACCTAATCATCCATTTAGAACTGAAGCTCAGTCCAATCCATTTATTTCACAGATGGCAAAAATGAGACCCAGAGAGATTGTCTGACAAGCATTAAAGACAGAATTTGAGTCATTTGACTTCAGAAATGGTATTCTTTCTACTGTATTACACAACTAAAGAATTTTTTTTTAAGCATAGTGAACTCGTTAGAACAAACAGTTTCATCTCTTGGGACTGAATCCTGGTCCTGACTTACTGCCTAATATAACATGGGCAACCCACATTTCTTCTCTGAACTTCATTTTTTCAGCTATAAAATAAAGTGGTTGACCAGAAGGCTTCCAAGAGTCATTCTAGTACTGAATCTA
Organism: Sminthopsis crassicaudata; assembly: GCF_048593235.1. Taxonomy (NCBI): domain Eukaryota; kingdom Metazoa; phylum Chordata; class Mammalia; order Dasyuromorphia; family Dasyuridae; genus Sminthopsis; species Sminthopsis crassicaudata. The sequence goes on from NC_133620.1 coordinate 44,149,666, forward strand.
TGACCAGGGATGACAGCGTGTTTAACATTTTGTCCATCTCTATCAAAAGGAAAGAGGTCTGATTCTCCAAGTTCTCCAGGACTAAGATCAGTCAGTAAAATTATTTATCATTTGATTTCATTTCTGTGTTCTTTTAAAATTTTATATTATTGTAGCTATTGCAAATACTGTTCTCTTGGTTCTTATTACTTTACTCTCGATCAGTTCATATAAGTCTTCCTCTGTTTGTATTTCTCAGATTAGTCACTTATTAAATATTTGAATATGTTCACATACCACAAGCTGTTCAGTCATTTCCCAGTGGAAGGGCACCTCTTTTGTATTCTATTTTTTTGCTCCCATAAAAGAATTGCTATGAATATTTTGGTGTACATGTTATCTTTATATCTTAGAATCAAAACCTAAAGAGAGATAGAAAGACAGAGACAGACACACACATATACACAGTGATAGAGACAGAGACAGATAGAGACACAGACAGAACTAGAGACACACACACAGTGACAGCGAGATAGAGACAGAGAGACAAAGAGAGAAACACACACACAGAGATTCAGAAACAGTGAACGAGAAAGACCAAGATTTTGGATAGGCCCAAGTGCAACACTTTCCTTTTACTAATGAGACAATTGAGGCCCAGAGAAGATCATTTATTATTATTATTTTATCCTTTGGTTTATTATTCATAGAGTATAATAACTAGTGACTAGTAAATGGTGTAGAAGTAAAGAAGTAAATAACAGAATGAAGAATTTAAATCCATGTCCTCTAGCACCAAACACATCATTCTTTTTTCTGTATCACATTGTCTTTGATTTCCTTGGGATACGTTCCCAGTGGGCCAAAGCTTATTTAAAAAGCCTAGAGTATAATAGGAGATTGTTTGATAAGTCCTCAAGGTAAAGGGCTTTATTTTTTTTCATCACCCACAATGCCAGAAGAAAGCCAGGTACCCAACAGGAAGCTCGATAAAAGTTTGTCGTTGTTGCATGAAGCTGACTGAATGTCTATCTGTTTGTAGCTCTCTGAAGGAATGGCATGTAGACAACCCAATTCAAGCCCACAACCGTTTATTCATAATCTCTCCTATATGTCAGGTACTATGCTAGGAACTGGGGACAAAAGGACAAAAATGACATAGTTCCTGCTCTCAGGTGGGATGCAACATGCCCACAAATCAGTGGAAGTTTATGGTCATGAGAGCTTAGATTCAGAAATGGAAGGAAGAGATCAGTGAATTCATTTCTTATCTGTAAAAGGAAGAAAGAGACCAAGAGTGGTTAATGACTTGCCCAGTTACATGTCTGAGGCCAACTTAAATTCAAATCTTCAACACCCTATCCACTATAGCACACTATGAGAAAGACAGAGACAAAGAGAGAGAGAGACAGATTCAGAGAGAGAAAGAGAGAGAGAGAGACACAGAGAGAGAGAGAGAGAGAGAGAGAGAGAGAGAGAGAGAGAGAGAGAGAGAGAGAGAGAGAGAGAGAGAGAGAGAAAGAGAGAGACAGAGCATGAGGAAAAGACTTTCTCTCCATGAAGTGCTGGAGTGGCTCTCCATTCCTTCTCCAGCTCATTTTACAGATGAGGAAACAGAGTCAGTGACTTATTCAATGTCATACAGCTGCTAAGTGTCTGAGGCCAGATTTTAAGTTGGCGGTTTCTGACTTCAGGCCAGGCACTCTCCCCACTGTACCACCAGATTGTATCATCCTTAGATTTTGAACTTCTCGAGGTCAATGACTGATTTTGTTACTTTATATATCTCTACTACTTAGCCCAGTGCCTGGCACATCACAGGCACTTAATACATGATTAATTCATTATAAGTTAATAGGGAGATTCATCCCATGCTGGGAAGACCACTTGGGTGAAGGAGTAGAGATGGGTGTAAAAGCAACAGTCGGCAAACCAGTTTAACTACAACAAGGAGTGTGTGAAGGGGAGTAACATGTGAAAAGTAATAACAAGATCCTAGCTTTTTTTTTCTTAAACAAAACAGTAAGGTCATAGTTATTATGATTTTAACTTCATAGATGAGCTCTCAGAAAGGTTCACTGGCTTGTCTATGGTCACATAGTTATTAAAGGTCACAGGCAAGATTTGAACTCAGATCTGCCTTCTTTAAACCATCATTCTCTGCTGGCCTAATGAATAGTTTGTCAGACTTGAAGTCAGGAAGATTTTAAAGGTCACATGAAATGATACGTATGAAGTGCTTTGTAAATCTTCAAGTACTATTTAAATGCTAGCTATTATTATTATTTCTTAATTATTAATAATCATTTTGTTGTTATTGTTCAATATTCTGTCATATCCAACTGTTCATATCCTATTTGGGGATTTCTTGGCAAAGATAGTGAGTGCTTGGCCATTTCCTTCTCTAGCTCATTTTACAGATGAGGAAACTGAGGTAAATAGTGTTAACTGACTTGCCCAGAATCACACAGCTAGTAATTATCAGAGGTCAGATTTGAATTCAGGTCTTTCTGACTCCAGGCCTGGCATTCTCTCCATGACATCATCATGCTGCCTAATAATTATCATCACTATATAACACTATATATTATATAACATATGCTATTATATATAAATATACATATTGTATATAAAATATAAAATAATCATTAATATTATTTTTTCTTTTTGCTTGTGTATATCTACTTAAACACTTAACAGAGGAAGACTAAACTCTAAGGGAAGGATATTCCTTTTCTCTAGTAACTATTTGCCCTATAGTCATTTGAGTCAACCAGATCAGTTAACAAACAGGTCTTTGAAAGTATCATAGAAACTAAGAGCTAAAAAAAAAGTCATCTAGTTACCCTTCTTACTCATTGGAGGAATGTTCCTGATGGATCATCATCCAATGCCTTCTCAGACACTTCCAGTGAAGAGAAGGCCCCCGCCCCTAGAAGAGCCAGTCTCACTTTTAGTCAGCTCTAATTGGCAGAAAGTTCACTTTGGTACTAAACTGAAGTCAGCGTCCCTGGGATTGGTCTTAGTTCTGTCCTCTAGAATTAAAGGAGAGCTAGAACTCCTTTTCCACATGATCATCTTCTCAGACTTTTGAAGATTACTTTTCTTGACAATTTTTAAAAATTACATCCACCAGTTCTTTCAGGAACCATGGAGATTTTATCTTATTGAAACATCTAGATTTTCCCTATTTCCTTGCTGATCTAAAGATTTATTTTCTTTTTTTAAAACATTATTTTCCTTTTGCCGTTCTTATTTGGAGCTCTTCCTTAACAGAGAAGATGGAAGCAAAATGGAAGTCAAGTGATCTTAATGAATTATAATACTTTATGTCAGAGAAATAATACTGTGACACATTTCCTTTTTCTTGGAGATCTATACCGTAAATGTGATGGGCACTTCACATGTCTTGGAATCCTGAATACTTCCTTATAGTCATGGACACTCAAAAAAATTCAGACAAATCATCCATACAAAAAATAACAAGTGGATGAAGAATGCTTGTTGTCTAGGCGGGGATGTGCAGGTAGAAAGACAGATTTTCTAAAAAATGAAGTAGTTTTGTGGGGCAAAGATTTCTAAGATTTTTGACATGAAATATAGAAGACAAAAAAAAAAACACCACATCTCACTATTTCAATCATTCTCAGATAATTCAGAAGGATCCATTTGTATCCACAGAATTGATGTGTTCATTACAAAACATTTCTATCTAATTTTTTCTAAGATCTTATTTTTATTCAATTGAGTATGTCTACTTGGCAGCAATTTATTAAGCAATTCATTTAAATTATTGTATGTACTGCACAGTCACAAGGCTGTATTTCTTTAGAAATATTCTCTAGCTCTGACTTCACCAACTCCAATTAGCCCCCTCTGCCTGATTACCACCCCCAGAATTTAGATTTGTGAGGTTTTATTGTACTACATTTGGTTTCGAAAGGTTATGTTCAAAGTTATATCTAGCACAGAGTAGGAGTTTAATAAATGTTTGTTGAATGAATGAACGAATGAATGAATAATACAGTCCCCCAAAACATAAAAGAACCAAAGAACATTTCCTAGGAGGAAAGCACAGAACAGCAGGAAAGAATAGGAAATTATCATTAGACCTGGTAGTCCTAAATCTGCCAACAACTGGAGATATGACCTTCAAAAGTTCATTTAATTCCATTTATAAAAAGACGAAGGTAATATTTACTCCATGCTAATCTCCGAGAAATACCCCGAGGAGAAAAGAAGAGTGAACTATATATGAATTACTTTGAGAATGCCAAATAAAGTGCATAACATATGTATATATGTGATGTTATTTTCATTATTAATAAAGCATTCTTATCACGAGTCAAGTATTTATTGCAAAATTAAACCATTCCAAAGGACATTATACAAGAGTTCATGTATTTAGGTTGCTTTTTCATTGAGAAATGCATGTACATTTCAAAACATTATATAGGTTTAAAAAATTCATATTTTTCTATCAGTTTCAATGAAAGCAAATTAGTTCTATTTCCCCTTGGTGTTATGCAGTGTTTGAAGCATAAACACAGTAGTTTTATGCTAATGCATGAGAACAGAAAGATGAATCTCATTTAAAAATTCAAGAAAGCTAATGCTGAATAGTGCGTTATGTGAGGGCAGTGATGATGAGACCCAGTCTACTTTTATTATCTAAGATGAGTATTTTTGAAAGGTAAAATATAAATGATGCTTTGAGAAAAAAAAGCCATTTTGAGAAGTTCTTTCGGTTTTAATTAACTATGTTACTATAAATAGATGCTTTAACCGAACATGTGATCCCATTCTTGACATTAACCATTTCAAAGAAAAGGGTGATAAGAACCCAGCAAACATTCTTTAAATCCCACCTCTTCCTGTCTTGGCAGAACATTTAGGTATAGAAGCTAGGTGCAGGAAATGAAAACCTTTTGTGACTCCTAGTCACTGTGATGCTGTGGGATTCTGAATCATATAGGAAATGGAACTATTCTTATAGGCAGGGCATATTTTCTCATAGAAATTCATCCAAGTTCAAAACCTTGAAGTCATCTTTGCCTCCTTTTGGTCTTCCCTGCCCTACCCACTCCAATTAATTGCTAACTCGGGCTGATCCTAGCACTGTAGCATCTTTAGACTCTGTCTTCTCTCATCACCTCCTAAATATAGGTTGTTAACTGCTCTCTACTCTTCTCAATCACTCCATGGACAAACATTTGCTATTATGTGTGTAATTTGTATTTACTTATTTATGATCATGTGCTCTCCCCAAATAGAATATAAGATCCTTGAGAGCAGAAAGTGTTTCCTTTTTTGTCCTTGTATGCATAGTGCCTAGAATAAAAGTAACACTACAAGCTTTTACACTTTACAGAATTGATTCAAAGAGGGAAGAACATACATACATACATACATACACACATATATATATATATACATACATACTCTTAGCTGGGTACAGAAATCTACCTTACCCAAAGGAAAATTAAGAGGATAAGAGATATGGGTGGATGGGGAATGATAAAAGGGAATTGAATTAAGGGAGGTAGTGATCAGAAATAAAGCAGATTTTGAGGAGGAATAGGATAAAAATAGTGAGAGAGGAGGGAGGGAGGGAGAGAGAGAGAAAGGACAGATAGAAGAAAATATGATAAAGGGAAATACACAGTAAGCATAATTGTGAATATGAATGGAATGAATTCACTCCTAAAATCTAAGTGAATAGCAGAATAGATTAAAAACCAGAATCCAACAATATGTTGTTTAGAAGAGACACAGTTGAAATAGAAACCCATAGACTTGAAGTAAAGGACTAGAGCAGAATCAGTTATGTTTCAGGTGAAGTAAAAAAATAGGGAAATTATCATGATCTCCAGACAAAACAAAACAAAACAAAACCTCATTAAAAGAGATAATCAGAGAAACTACATTTTTCTGGTACCATAGATGATGAAGTAATATAATTTTTATAGCAAGTTTTTCTAATAAAGAAGTTATTTCTCAAATAAATAGGGAATTGAATAAAAATTATAAAAATAAGAACCATTCCTCAGTTGATAAATGGTCAAAGAACATGAATAGTCAGTTTTCAGAAGAAAAAAAAATCAAAGCTATTAGTATGCAAAAATTGCTTTAAATCACTATTGATTAGAAAAAATGTAAGTTAAAAAATTTTGAGGGACCATTTCACATCTATCAGAAAAAAAAAAAAAAAACAGATAATGGCGTGTTGAGTTATCGGTGAAGTAATGAACTGATCCAACCATTCTGGAAGACAATTTGGAACTGTGCCCAAAAGACTGTAGAATTGTGCATATCCATTGATCCAGCAATATCTGTTATTATGTTTCTACTCCAAAGAGGTCAAAGAAAAAAGGAAAAGGACTTCTATGTTAAAAAAAAAATAGAGCAACTACTTTTGTGTAGTCAAAGAATTGGAAATCAAGGGGATGTTCATCATTTGGGTAATGACTGCATAAGGTGTGGCGTATTGATTATAATGAAGTACTTAAATGACAAGATGTTTATTTCAGAAAGGAAAAAAAGCAAAAACAAAAACACCATGACAAGACCTGTATGAACTGATGCAAAGTGAAGTGAGAAGAACCAGGAGGTTAGTGTGTAAAATAACAACAATATTATAGTGATGATCAAGTGTGAAAGACTTGCTTACTCTAATCAGTACAAAGATCTGAAACAATTCCATAACTAGTAAGTTTCTGAGCTGGATTCAAGTTCAGTTTTTCCAGATTCCAAGCTAAGGACTTGTAGCTATTGTGAGAGTTCACTAAATCCTGGTTGACTTGACTTAATTTCTAACTCTGCTTTATCAAAAGCTCTCCCACTTGCATGGAATACATTTCTTTGTCATTTCTGAATTTTTAGGTTTTTCTCTCCCTTTGAGCCTCAGCTCAGGGGCACCATTTCTGCCAACTTTAGAATTTTCATACCCTCCAAAGCATTCACCCTATATTCCAACTTTGTCTGAATCCCTCTTTCATCTAATTACATTTTTTTCTGTGCTATTTTTGACTATTTATATCCCCCCTCCAGTAGAAAGTAAAACTGTGAGGTCGGGTATTATTCATTTATTTTCTTCTAACTTTGGATCTCTAGCAAGGTTCCTTTCAGGAAATAAGAACCTAATGAATGTTTGTTGAATTGGGTTAAATTGGAATTACAATAGTCATACAATAGTCATCCCTCAGTTAGATGGCCAATAAGCATTTATTAAGCTGCTATATGTGTCAGGCACAGTGCTAAGTACTTGGGATCAAAAGGAAGATCAAAAATAAATTGTCCTCAAGAAGCTCACTGTATAATAATGGGGAGCTCATAACCAGTGGAAGGATTTTCATTTGTATATGACTTTGTAAGTGTTCCTTAATCTTCAAGTGGTCAGTATTGTAAACTCATTGTAGATACATCTTGAATCATTTTTTATTATATTTATTTCTATTGTATTTTTTCTCCATTTCTTCCCTATTAAAATGTAAGGGACAATTTCATTTTTGCCTTACATCTCTTGAGTTTACACCAGTCACTAATCGCTACAAATCTCACTCCATCCCTGCCATCCTCCATTCAACCACAAAGTAATTTTCCTTCATATGCCAGTCTGACCATGTTGTCCCTCTCCTCAATAAACTCCCGTGACTCTTTATCATCCTCCAGGATCAAATACAAAATCCTTTATTTGATGTTCAAAGTCCTTCATAAACTAGACCTTCCCCACTTTCCAGTCTTCTTACACCTTATATTTCCTCCCTACCTTTATACTGTGCAATTAGTGACAGTGACTTTGTTGTCCTTCACACAGGACCCTCCTGACTCAGTGCATTTTGTCTGGCTATCTATTCTCCACGTATGGAAAGCTCTCTCTCCTCATTTTGTTTCCTGATTTCCTTGACTTGCTTCAAGTCCCAGCTAAAATCCCAGCTTCAACAGAAAGGTACCTTTCTTCTAATTATTATCCTGTATAGTTTGTTTCTATGTGATCATTTTTTTTATTAGATTATGAACTCTTTGAGAACAAGGACTGCCTTTGCCTCCCCCCCCCCTTTTTTTCTATATCCCCAGAACTTCACATAGTGCTTGGTACACAGCAGGTGTTTAATAAATGTTTATTGGTTGATTATTTTTTGTTATTTCTTGCTTTGCATCCACGCTTGGGGATATTGTGGTATAAAGTCATGGGATTTCCTTCCACTCCTCCCGGTAGAATCTAAGCTCCTTTAGGGCAGAAACTCTTTCATTTTTTAGCTTTTGTGCTCAGCACAGTGTTTGCTACTTAGTAGATGCTTAATTAGTGCTTATTGATTGATTGATTAATAGGAGTTACTTGGTGTTTTTTATTGTTTACAAAATTCATTCCACCTTGATTCCCAGAATAAGTTCTGTGGAACACCTAAGTCCCCTTTAGTGCAAATAATGAATATCCTTAAGTGAGTTCATGTATTCAAATGTAAAATGTAATAATTGGTGCCAGCCCAAAGGAAATGTGCAATGTAAATTTGAATAATGGGACCAGTCAGTCGGTTAATAAACATTTATTGTCTACTACTATTTGCTAGACACAGTGATAAACAAGCAGTGGAGATACAAAAGAAAGATTAAAAAAATGGTCCCTGCTCCCACAAATCAAAGTGGGGAGACCACATTTAAACAACTGCATACAAACAAGCTATATATACAGGATAAACCAACGAAGGATTCATTATGTACACCAAACAGAACTTCCATCATAGACTTAGAATTGAAAGGCATCTCAGAGGTCATCTTGTCCATCCCCTTCAGATGCTACAGATAAGGAAATTGAGTCTCAGAGAGAATTACCGAGGTTAAAGAGATAACCAACAGCAATGCTAGGATTTGAATCCAAGTTCTCTGGATTCGAATCAAGCACACTTTCCATTACACCACACTGAAGCAGCATTGAACATAGCGTCCAACAATTCATTTGTTTAGACCCAGGTTTTGCTGCTTACAACATGTATAGCCATGGACAAATCAGCCTCTCTGGACCTCAGTCTCTTCATCTGCTACATCTCATGTAACTAGTATGGACCAGTTGATCTTTTAGTTCCTTTTCCAGATTTAGATCTATCATCCAGCATGGCATAATAGATAGGGTGCTGGACATAAAAATTAGTAAGGGTGGATTTAAGTAGAGTAGACTCAGGTAAAATGCTGGTCTTAGAATAAGCAAAAAAAAATGGTTCAAATCCTGTCCCTACCCTTATCAACTGCTCAGGGTCAACTAGGCAAGCTACTAAACCTCTCAGAACCTCAGACTCCTCATCTCCAAAATGTAAAGCTTGAAGATGTCCCTTCCAATTGTTTCTTATAATCCCCCCACTCTTCTATTGCTTGTTCTTTACATGACTTGAAATTTCTTTGCCTATTACCAAACAGAGACTACTGATTTTGATTCTACTGCAGTCAGTCATTCAATCAACACTCATTTAATCAAGCATCTGCTCTGAATTTTAATTTAGCTCCATTTTTACTCCAAACTATTAGAAATCGCAAATGAGAAAATCAGTTCCTTGATATTTTCTTTGCTCACTGAAACAGATGGGGGAGTATTTTATTTTAATACACTCTTAATCGGAATTCCTTTTGTGTATGGGTTGGACCATCCAGTTTCTGAGATCCTTCCTAGCTATTAAATTCTTTGATTCTAGGGACAAAAAGGTGCTGCATCTGTGGGATCTAGAACTAAATTACTCTAGAGAGAATTTAGACAAAAGTTTCCTTTTTCCAAAAGTGGATTACACGGCTAATTCCCAGAAGTTCTTAGAGTCACTCCTAGCCCAGATTAAACCAGAGGTATCAGCTAAAATACATACAACTACTTAAGGGCATTCTCTGTCTGCACTATAAGGGTACCTGGGTTACTATAGAATTTACTCTTGAAATTAAGATGGCATGAATACTGGAAATAATCCAAAAAGGTTCAAAACACTAAGTAACTCATGAACTAGAAGAATGACCATGATCCTTTGCTAATTTCCAGAAGTTCTTGGAGTCACCTTCAGGCACATTGTCCAAGACTAAACCAGAGGAGCTGAATTTGATTAGAAATGGATCCCTACAGGTCTATTTAGACAACTAAAAATTAATAGCAATTTGTGTTATATTTTTATGCATTTTGTCAAACAATTCACAATTACATTTTAATCTGGTTCCTTAGATACTTTTGCTATGAATGATCAAGTGAGATATCTGTAGATATAGTGTAGATATTTGTATAATGTATATGTAGATATTATATATAATGCCTAGAATATTGTAGGGGCTTAATACTGCTCATCTTCCTTTCTCCTCTTCTCCCTCTAAGCAGAAAGGGAATTAGAAGACTTTAGTCGTGGAAGGAGAATGGTTCAGGTCTAGTCCACCCACCCATTGCAAGAGGGAGAAGGGGAAAGGCAATAATTTCACATCATCCAATGTGGGGCCACTGTAGTAGAATGCAAAAGCCACTAGAGTAAACACCAAGAAGAAGGAATTCTAGCACTGATTCTGTTGTTATTAAACTACGTGCCTTTATGCTCGGCAGTTAACCTTGCTATGTCTCAGATTCCCATCCTGTTAAGTCTGGACAATACTTGCCCCTATGCAACTCAAAGGGGTTGTTGTGAAGATCAAATGAGGTCATAGTTACCAGTCTACCTACAGAAGCATAATGGGCTACATAGGTGACATTTATGGCTGGAATCACTGCCAAGTCTTCACTGTCCATAGTTCCTTTCCTTTTTGCCCTTTGTTCACCTTTGCCCTTTTTCTACACTAACATTGGTCTAGATACAAAAAGTTAAAAAAATGTGAAACCTGAGATCTTGGGAAGTGATCTTATACCTGTAAGGGAAAGGGAACCCAGCACTGGTGGTATAACGAAGGATTTTAATCTCTTAAGAAATTTCCTTTATTTCTTTTTTTTTAAGCAATAAAAGGAATACACATATAATATACACTATATGTAGCATATATACTATATATGTGTATTTATATATAGTATATATTATGTGTATACTTTATATATTATAATATATAGTATCTTTAACATATATACTATATATGTATATTTTATATAGAGTATATATTGTGTATACTTTATATATTATAATATATAGTATATATAACATATATACTATGTATTAAAATGTGTAGTATATATATGCATATATGCTTTTTTCCTCCTTGTTTCAGTCAACAGCTTCCTTCAAGTTTTAGCTACAATCTCACTTTTTTTCCCAAATAACCTTTCTCAATTCCCTTCAAAACTAGAGCCGCCTTCCCTTTCAGACAAACTTCAGTTTACCCAGGAAGTTTTGACTGTACACAGTTAATTTGCATGTAGTTTCTTCCATTAGAATGGGAGTTCCCTGAGGGAAGGAATAGGATCCTCCCTTTCTTTGTATCCTCAGCTCTTGGAACTAGGCCTAGCACGGAATAACAGCTAAACAGCGCTTGTTTATTGACCGATTGCTGACTGCCCACTTTATGCAGGACATTGTGCTGAGTTCTGGAGATCTGTCACAAGTAGGACAGGACAATTTAGGCTTTGTTCCTCGGTGATCAAAATTAAGAGGCAATGACAGCATTCATAGGATAGGGGGAAGAAAACCTTTTGTAGGGTAGAAACAACAAAATCTAGTGTCCATTATCAAGAATAACAGTTAAATATATAATTAAATTAGATAGCTAACAGGTGACATTTTTCCTCCTGCCATGGCCATACCTCAAGTGAGCTCCTCTGCAGTTCACTCAGTTCCACTGAGCCTCCCGCTCTGCTCTGTAACAGCTTCTCCATCAGAGGCCTGGTACAATCCTAGAGATCTCTACATCTTCCTCTGCCAAAGGGGAAAGTATCTCCACTTCCATCAGGTGAATTGTCCTGGGCATTAAAAATGCTAATTATAGTGGGTGGAGAGAGGGGAGGGGCAGACATAGAGATACAAAGAGATGGAGAGAGGGAGAAATAGAGAGATGGAAAGAGAAAGATGAAGAGGGAGAGAGAGAGAGAGAGAGAGAAAAAGAGATGGAGAGCCAGAGACAGACAGAGACAGAAACAAAGATAGAGAGACAGAGACGGACAGAGAGAGATTCAGATAGAGACAGGCAGAGACAGACTGATAGAGACAAAAAAGACAGAAAGGGAGACAGACATACAGAGACAGAGAGAAGGAAAAAGAGATAGAGGGAGGAGAAAGATAGACACAGAGGAAGGAAGGAAGCAAAAGGAGAAAGAGAAAGGAACAAATCTGTGACTCCAAGGGGATTATATTCTATTAGGAGGATATAACATTGACAAGGAGACGTACAAAATCTTTACAAAACCAAATTCTGTCCTATAATAGACACACAAGGGCAGAATCCAGAGAGTTATTCAAGGGGCTTGTGGCCTCCTTGATTCTTCAAGTCCTGACCAGGAAAAGTGCTCTGCTTTCTGGGGGCTTTGCATGGTCTTACCATGACTGGTTTCTTCAGAGCCTCCAGGCCTCCATGCTTCTCCCAGCTCTGTATTCTGGGCCACCCTGGCACCTGAGAGTTTTATCACTAAGAAATGCACTTAGTTCCTCAGATGTTTGTGCAACACTCTTAAGAAAGCATGCATATCATAGAAATCTCATCTGTGTCACCCGCCTGCTTATCTGGGACATCTTCACTTGAGAAGCATCATGGGGTTACTAACTGACTCTCCTTTCCTGGTGTAGAAAAAAGCAAGCTAAATGTATAGTCAGAGAATCTGAGTTTTAATACCAGTCCAGTCTATATATGCTAGCTATGTGATGAAGGGACAGTCATTGCCTCGGATTGGATTCAGTAGCAAAATGAAGACGTTGGCCTGGATGGGTTTTAAGGTGAGATAATGCTAATTCCTTTTACCTTGCTAGCTCTAAATCTCTATTTCTGTGATTCCAGAGTTGGCTGAAATCCCTCTGTCTGCCGAGGGTCAAGAGCTAGGGTTCCTTTCCGTGTCCCAGACTCCTCTGTGTCCTTATACTGTGGACATACAGCCTAATCCGACGGCTTAGCAAATTGCCCCAATCTCTCCCAGTAGGGTAGATCCCCAAAGGCCTAAATAACACAAATCTGCTCTCTCTTCCCAAAAGGAGCCTTCCAAATATGGGACACAACTATCTTGTTTACTACCCACAGTTCTTCTTATCTTTTTTTGTTCAAACTAACTCTTCTCTGTTCCTCTGTTTCTCAAAAGCATAATTTTGAGGGTCTTCACCCTCATGATTACCTTCCATTAGAAAATCATTGTTCCTTGTTGCAGTCTTAAATGTGACATCCAGAACAAAACACCGTCCTCTAAATATGGTCTGGCCAGAGCAGAGAACAATGGAACCATTATCACCCTAGTCGGGGACTCCATTTCCCTTCTAATCACTCACGTAGATTTTCAATGACCTTACAATCCACTACCTCCAAATCAATAATACCAAGCAAGAATTTGAAAAGCATTTGTTTCTTTGTGCCCTTGAAAGAACTCTCCCTCCCCCCACCCCCATTCCATTCGTGGGAGCTACTGGACACCTTTAGATTAGTTCATCTATACCACCCACACAACCCCATCTCCATCATTCTCTACAGGTGGGTGGGAGGAGAGTGCAAAACAGGTTTAGGTGTGGTCTGGATTTCCTATGACAGTCAAAGGGTCACCGTCATTTTCTTTTAAATTTGATTTCTAGCTCTTGAAATGGATAGGTTTAAATTTCCTCCTGCAAACTTTGTTTTTAAACTTATTTTTAAATTTATTTAAATTTAAATATAAATGTAATAAACAAATTTAAAATATAAAATATTGACATTTTTAAAAAATGTATTTAAATGGCTTTCATTACCTGTTCTTTCCTAAACACACACAAATACACATGCATACAGGGATATACACACTCACAAAGACATCAGTTGATTTGCAGATTATGTATTTTATATATACAAATATTTTATGTATACAGAGATATACAGACTCACTAAGACATCAGTTGATTTGTGGATTATATATTTTATAGCAAGGGAGATGAGAGGCTGGCCCTGAGACCCCTGTTACCTGTAGCCTCTCTGCTCTTTTTAAACTCTTCCCTTTATCTCTCTGTCCTCCAATCTTTCTGTGAAACAGCTGGGATATTGTCCTTCATTCTCTCTTTTTTTTTTTTTTTCCCTGAGGCTGGGGTTAAGTGACTTGCCCAGGGTCACATAGCTAGGATTAAGTGTCTGAGTTCAGATTTGAACTCGGGTCCTCCTGAGTTCAGGGCTGGTGCTCTCTCCACTGCGCCACCTAGCTGCCCCTGTTTGTTCTTCATTCTCAAAGAGAACCTTGATGTATGTACCATGACAGGTAAGTGAATTGGAGTTCAGTGAGAGAGGACTGCACAAAGTCACCAAACTCACCCTCTCCTCCAGAGCCAGCTGGGTCCAGATACAGGTCAGGATGCCTGAAGAAGACGCTTGGATGTAGTGGGAGACCTCAGCCTTTTTAAACTAAAGTCTTTCCCAGATCTGTTTGACTGCGCTAACATCCAATCACCAAATAACTAACGCTAGGTAAGAAATGAGGTGGAGAATGGGCTTTTCCCTAGTCAAAAAATAAATAAAACCAATCTGGGAGGAGGAAACCCTCAGGATTTTGGCCAAAACAGAAACAATTGCTATTTACACCCACTCTGGGCCATCAGAATCCAAATAATGACCTAGTGAGGCTTGGACTGGGATCTATGATTGGTAGTTGGGGTATAAGTTATAAATAAATATACCCCCAAGTTATAGCTTTGCTTTACAGGTAGAATTCTGATATCCTAGGGGAAAAGCCAAGAGGGTTCACTGTGGATGAATGGTTCCTTGGAAGGAGTCTTTCAGAGCAAAATCTTTCTAAAACTTAGTCAGTCACTGGCAAGGTGAGAAGGGTTTATAGAACTATTATTTTAAATAAAGAACTCACTAGAAAGAAAGACAGCAGTAGAGTAGTAAAAAGAACAACAAATCAGAAACCCCCAAATTCTGGCTTTGAATTCTGACTGACCTTTTTCAACCCAGTGACCTTGGAAAATAACTTCTTGTCTTCGGCTTCAGTTTGTGAGCCTATAAACCTTGGGGTTGGACTAGATGAAGGTGATAACTGAAATTTAGAGGCTTAATTATATTCATGACCTCACCTGAGCTTTACAGAGCTTGGTGAGGGTGGTGCTACAGATAGAATCTCAGAGGGAGCTTAGAGATCAGTCAGTCAGTCAGTCAGTCAGTCAACATGCATTTACTGAGAAATGTCTGTTACTGTGCTAAGTATTAAGGTCATCTGTCTACAATTCCTTCATTTTACAAGTAAACAAATAAGTCTAGATAAGATAAGTCATTTGAATAAGGTTACATAAATAGTAAATGCCAGAAACAGATTTTGAATCTAGATCTGGCAAGTCCAGCATTCTTTCTATTGTATAATCATCCTCTTATCATCCCCATTTTTAGCCTTCAGTTGGTCTCCCCTCCACAATTCTCTATTTCTCCACTCCAGTCAGCTTTTTAAAAAGTCTTGCCAAGGTACAGATCTGACAATGTGAACCTTTTCTCCTACCCCCTACTCCTATTCAATAAACGTCAATAACTCCCTATTAATTCCAGAATCAAATAGAAAATCCGGTTTGGTTTTTAAAGTCTTTTATAACCTGATCCCTTCTTATGGTTCCAGTCTCCCTCCACATGGTCTTTGATCCAGTGACACTTCTCATGGGACAATTCATTTCTCAACTCTTGTGTTTTCACTAATGGTTCTCCATGCCTACAACACTCTCCTACATCACCTAATGGCTTCCCTTACTTTCAGTCTCCTTTAAAATCTCGCTTTTCTCCTAATAGCTAGTGCCTTCTATTTGAGACCATCTTTCTTTTCCTTCCTTCCTTCCATTATTTTTTTCCTTCCTTTCTTCCTTTTTTCTTTCCTTCCTTCCTTTCTTTCTCTCTTTCCTTTCTTCTTTCCTTTCTTTTTTCTTTCCTTACTTCTTTTTTTCTTTCCTTCCTTCCCTCCTTTTTTTCTTTCTTTCCTTCCTTCCTTCCCTCCCTCCCTTTTCTTTCTTTCCTTTCATTTCTTCCCTTTCTTTCACTCTCTCTGTCTATCCCTCTGTCTACTTACCCCCACTCACCTTTGTCCTATCTTTCTATCTCTGCACCTGTCTATGCATCCTGTTTGTACAGAGCTGCCTACACTGCCTCTTCCCTATTAGAATGTGAGTTCCTTGATGACAAGGACCCTATTTGTACTTTTCTTTGTGTCTCCAGTGAATAGTACAATTGGCACATAGTGGACTGTGAACCTTGTGACCCTGGGCAAATCACTTCAATTCTCTTTTCCCTACTTTCTTCATCTGTAAAATGGGAATAACAATTGCATCTACTTTGCTTGGTGCATATGAAAATCAAATGAGATAAATGTAAAGAACTGTGTAAAACTTAAACCTGTAGAAATGCTGTTTCTTTTTGGAGATTTGCTTGGGGGCAAGGGGTGATTTAGTGCTTCACTCAGGGTGAGTCAGTTAGTTAACTGGCATCCATTCATTGTTTTCTCTGTACTAGACAGTGTGCTAAAGGGTCACAAAACTTCTGGATCAGAAGAGGGATTTGGGTCCAGGTTTTCCTGACTTAGATACTTGCTTTTAGCTACACTATGTTGTTCCTCTGCCTGAATATTATAGATAATAATAGCTAGCAATTAGCACTTTATAGTCTCATTTGGTCCTCATGACCACCTCATAAAGTAGGAGTCTGATATTATCCCTGTTTGATGGTTGAGGGAGCAAAGGTTGCGAGATGGTCACACAACTGAGTATCTGGGGCAGGATTGGAACTCAGATTTTCCTGATTCCAAGATTATCATTCCATCCACTGATCCGCCTAAAGAAATAGTATCAGACAGGTCAAATGATTTGGTTTCAAAGCTAAGGATCATCATCCTTTATTTTGTAAGGTCACTTCTAAATCTACTATTCTATAATTGGTGCAGACCAGAGGAATACCTTGGGGAAGTGCATCTCTAAGGAGAACATAGAGGGAAAAGATGGAGTACCAATAATGACCTCCCCATCCTCCCACTCCCATCCATCACAACAAGATCTCTTTTAAAGGTTAAAAAGAGAAAAAACTAATCCTCAGTGCAATGAATTCCATCCATTCCAAGAGCATACTTACAAAGGAAGAGCAATGCTTTGGAGTTTTCCTGTCTCTCTTGAGGTGATATAATTGTTTTACACACCCCACAGGGTCAAAGAATCTCAAGATAGTCAATGGAAGTATTCAGACCAGAGGACAGAAAGGGGGACTCTTTCTCCTTCACTCTCTTATCCAAATACTTATAATAGGCATGTAAATGGTGGTAAAAGTTCCTTTTACATTTTAAGATTCCCCAGTGTGTGTCTTTATAGCTTAAGGTACATTTTAAGCTCTTTCCTAAACAAATTAAAAAAAGAGATTATAGATCATTAATCACTAGGTGATTATTATTTTTTCCTTCTGCAGGCCTAAAAATCTAAGTTGATGAGTAGTCAGTCAAGGAAAATTCACAGTCCTGAATTTCAATTTCTATAATGAGAGGAACTAGGAAGAGAAAATAACGTGGTTTTCAATTGTCTGGAATGACCCTCTCCTCACCTCCTTCTGCACTCCCACTTCCCTCCCCTAATAGTTTCCTCCTTTCAATGGCATTAGATTTAAAAAAAAAAAATACTCCCAGTTCTATCAGTGCCAATTTCAGAAACCCAGAGGAGAGGGCTGGAGCACCCACTTTCTGAATGCTTTTGTAGCTAACCCAGATGTATTTCTAAATTTTCCTTCCCCTTCATTCATTGATTCCTACTCCACTCTATTTAGGATTCCACGCTTGTTCGCTTATTATTTTCCATTTCTCGCTTTTTGTTTCACATTTGAGTAACAGTAGGTCAAATGTACTCCAGACTCTTCTGTTAAAGACATGTTAAAATCAAATAGCAACTGTATGATTAACGATATGAATCATCTGTTATTTTTTTTTTTTTTTTTAAACAGGAAAGTAAACAAGTGTTTCTCTCAACTCCACCTGCCTTACTGCTGTTTTGGTGCTGAGCATCTCAGAAGGCAAACAATTCCCCCTTCTCAAGGCTGAACTAAAATTAGGCTCCACCTGCAAGATGTTAATGAAATCTTACACAGCTGCATTCCAGAAACAAGTTCCCCAGATTGCTTTTTCAAAGATCTGTGACAGAAGCAAACTTGTTAGTTTCTTTTTTTTTTTGCCCAATTCCCCCCCAAAAAATGTATTATTAATTTTAATGGCAATTATTAGCAACAATAACCAACTGATAAGTCATCTCAAAAATAGATCTAATATCAGCAAATGGGAAATCGACTGTAATTTCATGCCCGCATCCTGCTTGGTTTTAACTACTTACTCACGCAATGTGATGCATGCTTCCTGTCTCTCTTTGGCACGGGAATTTCAAACGGAAGATGGAAGAGTGTGTGAGATCATTGCTCTCAGACCTCATCAGGGCCCAGTTCACACTGGGGCACCCCCTCCCTTAATTTGGAAACTGATATGAAAAACATCTGCTTCTTTGCACAATCTCCTCCCCACCCCCCCAGACACATGCACACACATTCACTCCCTTTTACAAGTTTTCAAACTTTGTCTGGAACTGAAGCTTCAGAACTAAGCCAAACTACCATTTTCTTTGGGAACTCCAGGTGCAGTAAGTAGCAGTTACTGATCTTTGCTTGGCTGATCTGAGAGCCCCCAGTCAGTCTTTTTTTTTTTTTTTTTTTTTTTTTTTTGCCCAGACAAGGTAAACTTCTTTCAGTTTAAGTTTCACAAATCAAGTTTTTCAGTTTAGACTTCCCAATTCATTTTTTTTCCTGGCTTGAGGGGTGGTGATGGTGATGATGGAGGTGTAGATAGGGACGGTTATGGCCAGGGGGAGTGGGGTTGGAGGTGGGGGTGATGGAGATGGAAGGTGGGGTTGAAATGGGGTGATAAGGGTGGAGGGTGATGATAAGAGGGGCGGTGGATACTCCTTGAACATCCTCCATTGCTTCCCACATTATATCACAACACTTTCATTCAGAAGGGATAGGATGGTAAATAATTAAACCTAAACTATGCTTATTGAAAAAAAAATTACCAGCTGCCATTTTATGATGGAGAACACTTGACATTTTTTTTTTTTTTTTTGCCTTCTTAACTTACAATCACCCTTCTCTTTTATCAAGGAAAATAAGCCAGAATGAGGAAACACTCAGTTCTTTTGATTATATCTATGCTGCTAGCATTGAATGGACAATATATTTAGAGATTCTAAACATTTAGAGAGTGTTTTTTTTTTTTTTTTTTTACATACTCCAAAAGACTCTCTGAAGCAATTGAAAACATTATTTTAAACTGTTTAGAAGTCAAATAGGATAAATTAAGATAAAAGCGCATACAACATTTAACTTGCCACTGGAGCAATAGATCAGCATGTGGCAGATATGAAATAATTGAGAAAATGCTGATGATAATAGGGGGTTTCTGACTTTCATTTTCTTGCAAGGAGTCGTTATTTTTACCTTCACATAGTAGGCACTGGATCAGCCTTTGGTAAGAGCCAACTCTAAAGCCGGCAGCTAGGGGTAGTGGGTGGAGAGCTGGTCTCCCAGTCAGGAAAACTGGATTTGAAGCTCTCCTGGTCACAAGCTGGCTGTGAATCCTGTCCAATTACTTAACCTCCCATCGCCTCAGGCAACATTGGAAGATTATAAATTGCCAAGAAGGAGCAGATCTGCATGGATTGAGGAAGTTTCTCAATGGGAGCTGTCTACACTGATGAAATCCAAGGTCCACTCAAAGCAAAACACAAGGCCTATTCTAGGGGCCTGGCACACCAAGACAAAACTGAATCACCTGTAGCAGTGATGGGGTTATTTGTTTATCTTCAGGGTTGTTCAGCCACTCCTTTTTGTCCCTCCCTAGCCCTATTACTGACTCAGGGCCCAAATGATTTCTCAATATAAACATTTTTTCTTTGTTCTGGGAGGCTATACCAATTCTTGCTCTATTTTTCAGCTCTAAGCCCCCAGTCAGAGATGGGCAAAATGGCACAGCGGTATTTAGAGTTGTCTGTCTATCTCTTCTCGGGAATCATTCTTTCTCTTCTTGCTGCCTCCCAACTGTATTCCCAGTAAGTACAATCAGTCTGGCAAAAGCCAATGCTTAATATTGTTTATAAAGGCAACATAAATATTATAAATAAAGGAAAGCAGACTTTATTGTGCCCAGAGGGAGAAGCTTTGGACTCCTATGAAAGACTCCTGGGAGAGAAAGAATCTAGAATGCAGAGCTTTGAAGGAAGGAGATTTTCAGAGATTGGGGTTAAAAAAAATAATAATAATGAATGGAGGAGGCCAGTCCTCTTGTTTTGTAAATGGTGAAACTAAGAACCAAGTGATGTGTTCAGAGACACACAGGTATAAAGTATTAGAGGTAGGTTTTGAATCCAGGTCCTCCTGTTCCCTCCCTTTCTCACATGGCTTCTGCTCTTCTCTGGACTTGAAGTCCGACAGCATCCTTTTTGAAATAGTGCCCAGAACTGAACACATCTCCCCAGTTGTCATCTGATCCTACATTCAGAACAAAAGGAAAGACAGAGGCCGTCCAGCAACTTTTCATTTTATAGAAAGGGAAACTGAGGCACAAAAAGCCGCCATTTGTCCCAAGTTTCACAAGCAGTCATAGAGGCAGCTCGGATCCTTTTTCCAAATCCAACGCTCTTTTCACCTGACTGGTAGAAGCTTCTCCTGATTCACACTGATGAATCACAGGTTTGATGAAATCATTCATTTAAGACAGCTGTACACAGAGAGCACAGCCCAGTCAGCCCTAGTCTAGCTGCTACCTTTAAGGCTCCATTTAATTTCCAGTGCAGGCCAGGGCTGCCTGTCTGTCAATAAAGGTATCAGAATTGACTTCCAACCAGCATTGACTGAGTAAACATTTTGTTTACTACCCAGTCCTGAACGCTCCTGTCAACAAAGACATATAAAAGGAGATTTAAGTTCCCAGTTCCTGGAGAGCGGAGCTCTCCTGAGTTTCCACTGTTGGGGCCATTAAGGGCTGACGGCGGCCCCCAGAGATGGGGCCTTGGAGTGCTGGCAAGAACAAAGGGCTGAGGAGTTGGCCGGCTCCAGCTCCCTCTTAGATGAGTTTCATTCACTGGCTCAGCCCAGGGGAGCAGCCGGCATCAAGGCAGCTGTGGGGCCGGAGTTCATGGTATAACTTTACACTATTTTCCCCTCTAAGTCGCTACTAATCCCTGGGGTTTACATGTTTTTGGGGTCTGCCTCAGAGAAAGACCCTGTGAAATTGCCCAGAAGCCTCCTTATAAATAAGACTTATGACATAGACCAATTCTACTGATAAAAAGAGTGGAAGAAATGCCCTGGAGGATCCCTGTGACCATTTTTCACAAGGCTCCCACTGTGATTTTTTTGGGTCCACTTTAATGACTAAGAAAAATCAAGTCCTAACTAGGTTAAAATCTCACTGACCCGCTTTCATTCAGTTGGAAAACAACTTGGGTTTCAGCACTAATATCAACTACCTCATCTCCATATTTACTAATAAAGCTGCTTTGTTTGGTTCTGGCAGGTCCAGGAGGAATGCATTCCACTATTTTTTCTTAAGTGAAAACATCAACCAATCAGTAGGAGACAGTGTCAGTTCCTAGGGATTTGGGGAGGGGGGGGGATTTCTGTGATCTCTTAGCAAGGCCCCTCAGCTAGAAGCTACTTGGTGCAAGTCCAGGTCCTTGAAAGGTATCCCTGCCCTATCATTTCATTAAATAAATGGAAACTCTTCTAAGATATTAGAGCCTATCCTGATCACAGGATTGCTACAGAGGAAAGGGAGAATCCATCAAGCAAGGTGCAAATGAAGGGCCTACTATGTGCATTCATATCCTGGAACTGTTTGTACCAGAGCTGATTATTAACTATTTCGTGTGAGCATTTACTCCCGGGAAATCAGCAAATGCTACAAATCAGGACTTGATTTATTGTTTTGTTGAGTGATTTAAGTCACAGAAAAAAAATGTTAATGATGTAGACTTTAATTTAAATGTGCATCCTATACATACACACACATACCTCTCTACTAACAACTTATATTCCAATAGGGGAGACAAGTATATATAAAAACATGTATAGCAAAAAATATAAAATTAATAAATTCATACAAATGATAACACTTGGGGGAATCAGGAAATGTTTTTTTACAGAAGATGTGATCATAGATTGCCCCCAAATGCAGAAAGAATTTAGAGTCTGCTCTTTAATATACAAAAAAGAAAACAGACATAAAAAGTTTGTGAGTTGCTTAGGATCACAATGTTAATAAGTGTATGAAGTAAGATTTGAAGTAATTTTAAGTCTAATACCCTACCTGTTATGTTATGCTGTCTAAAGTTAATATTTATGGGTCATATTGTTGTACCATAGTTCTTCTTTATTGTCCTGCCTCAGTTTCCCTCAATTGTTTTCAGTTTCTAATTGTTCTGCTCCATCCTGCAAAACCATCCCTCCCTCTTAATCATCAGAATATTTGATAAGGATAAAAGACTTTATATTTTAGAATATCAGAATGCCTCTCCCCATCTCAAGCTATCAGAATATCAGATTTTATCTCCCCTTCTCTGGTGCTTCCCCCCACCCTGTCAGAGTCCCATTCCTGCTCTTAGCACTCTGACTCCACCCCTGCCTCTGTCTACCCCCCGTATCTGAGCCAAGGGCATATAAGTCATTGAGAACTCAGATTATTTGCTGGATTCTTGGAGACAATAGTCTCATTCAGTCCTGGGACCAAACCATGGATGATTTGGTCCCAATAAATCTCTCCCTTTCAAGTAAAATATGAAATAATCTCTAATTTCTATCTTGCCTCAGTTTCTCCAGAATTACAATATAAAACCTGTGCCCCCATTTGAACCACTCTTCCAAAGTTACTAGGAAATTTTGAGGGGGAAGTAAGTGCCATTTAAAATTTTTCTTTGCTTCCTGGACTGCAACAGTCAAAGAACTCATCTTGTAGTCAATCTACTGTCAATGAGCCTATTCCTTAAAGTTCAGATTCCTCCTCTTTCAAGGAGTTTTCAGATCCCCTCAATCAGTAACTACCCCTGTCCTCTACTATTCTCTTCCCTATCCCCTTATACTTTGTTCACATAAGCCTTTTCTTCTATCTTTCTCATGTATTTATTATATATATTTCATATTATAATTATTTTGCAAATGGCATATCCCCCCTACTAGAATGTAAGCTCCAGGAGGACAGTATTGACTTTTTCTCATGTAAACTTTGAATTTACCCCAGTGCCCATCTCAAAGCTTTGCACACTGTTTGTGCTTAGCAAATGAATTTAATTAAATCTCTAGGAAGAGAAAGGGTTCATAGCAGTGAATAAGCAACAAGGAAGTTCAGGGAAAATATCTGTTTCCCCTCTCAAAAAAAAAAAATCTTTGCTGCTTTCTTTATTTTTTCCACTTTTACCAGTGAACCTTCATTTCTACAGCCAGTTCCTCTAGTTCCATGTCTAGCTTCCTACTCATTCCCTCTCACCACTCCTTCTTCCCTCTTCCCATTTCCTGATTCATTTTCTCTCAATCAATTTACTCCCCAAATCTTCCTATGGTGAAGTAATAAACCCTCAGCCATTTGAAGAGAAGGGGGAAAGAATTAAAAAAAAAACTTTTGTGGATCTATATAATATTCTGTTATCAGTCTTTTCTTATTTAGAGCATAGGGACTGTGGGATTTCTACATGTCATGTTTATGCCTCCTGCATTGTGACTATTTAATACGTGCTGAATAATAGTAACATAGGCATGTTGAACCAGAAACACAGGTTCCAGGTTATTGTTTCATCACTCCCAAGTGACATTTATTAAATGCCAGAACTGTGCCATATTAGGTACCATTGTGAGTCCCATAAATATGCAAAATAGATCAGAGAGGTAAAGTTCTTAAAGTTGTACAAAATGACATTTCTCATTTTTTGGGTATTTCTCATTTCCTTAAAAACAGTCACTGAATTTCACCACTATTTCTGTTAATCCTCAGAACATCCTGAAAAATATAAGCCAGCATTATTATATGGATGGGAATACAAGCACAGAATGCAAAGTGTCTTGAAATGGGAAAATAACCATTGGAAATTAATTTCCTGTCCTACAGATCAGGTTGGCTCTTCTTTATCTCTTTCTTACTTTTGCTCACAATTCTTCCTAAAAGATGTTTTATAATTTTTTTTTCTTTTTAGGAAAAAGAGCGCAAGGGTGGTGTAATAGACAGAGAGCCTGCCTCAAAGCTGAAAATATCTCAGTTTAAGCCCTGCCTCTGACACATACTAAAGTTATGACCATGAGCAAGTTCCTGGAGCTACCTATTCTAGAAAACTCTCTACAAGTTGCAGAGAAGATACTAACCTATATTAAGAAAGGGAGTTTCTTTATTTGGGAGTTCCCAGAACAACTGAAATCACAACTTCCCTCCCTAACTCTATTTTTTTTTTTCTTTTTTAAGGAATATTGCAGCTGAATTTGAGACAAGTGGGTGGTGAAGTGAATAGAATAGTGGGCATAGAATCAAGAAGACGAGTTCAAAATCCAACCTTAGAACTTGCTAGCTGTTTGACACTGGGCAAGTCATTTAGTCTCTGTTTCCTCAATTGAAAAATGGGGTTAAAAATAATACCTGCCAAACAGGGTTGCTGTGAGAGTAAAATAATATTATAATATGATAAATAATAATAATATTATAATATTATACAAATAATATTATATATAATATATATATATATAAATTTTATTATATGATAATATTGGCAAAGCACTCTGCAAACTTTAAAGTATTGTATAAATGGCCACTAGTAGTACTATATATCATATCCTCATAAATAGATTAAATTGTATGCCTATGGAAATTCATCTGATAAT
Organism: Sminthopsis crassicaudata; assembly: GCF_048593235.1. Lineage (NCBI taxonomy): Eukaryota > Metazoa > Chordata > Mammalia > Dasyuromorphia > Dasyuridae > Sminthopsis > Sminthopsis crassicaudata. Next base: position 44,174,638 of record NC_133620.1, read on the forward strand.
TAAATTAAATATATGGAGACAATTTAGAGTCTCTTTTAATAGGTTCTGACATAACTTCTTCTATTCCTCTGTTAAAGTTGCTGCACATAGAGACATGTGTGACTGCTTGATAAAAAGTTAATGAACCACAATACAACCAACAAGGTAATTTTATGAATATTAATGAATGATCTAATCAATTGTGCAGTAATCAATCTTTAATTATATTTTAAGAGGATAAAAGCCATAAAGTGACTTCCAAGTGATCATTTCATTGGCTGACAATTTATCAATCAGCCATCATGTTACGTTGACCAAATCCACCTTAGACTTGAGATTTTTATTGCTATTGTTATTATTATTATTATTATTTGCTGCTATATGTATTCCTACTGCTTTTCACAGGGCCTGGGATCTATAGTATGTAAAAAGTACTTGTTACCTACTTTACCATATATACCAATCACCAAAATTTTAATCAATGCCTCTTCTACACCTCTATGGAACTGGGTCTCAACCATATATCTGAACCTTGTTTTCCTGAACTGAAGATATAAGGTTGGGGTTCTATACATGCACTTAATTTGAAATGAATAAAATGCTTGGACTATTGGGCAAAGGCAAATAACCAGAGAGAAACATGTCTTGGTTTTTTGGCTGATTTGGATGTTTCTCTGAACCTGTTATAAAAAAAAAAAATAGCAGTTCAGTTAAACAGATAACTTGTGGTGGGAGATTTCCAGTTTGGAGGACACAGTTTGAGTTCAAGCCCTGAAAAGTTCTTTCACCACCTCTCTGTCTTTTTCTGTTTTTGTCTTTCTGTCTCTGTCTTTCTATGTTTTGTCCACTCTCTTTCTCTCCCTTTCTCCTCCTTCCATTGAGTATAGCATCAGAGATCATTAGAGACAGTTAGATAGCACATAGGTGCTTTAGTGAATAGACCACTGAGCCTAGAGTTAGGAAGACTCATCTCAGTGAGTTTGAAGCTGATTTTAGACACTTACTACCTATGTCACCTGTGCCAAGTTGTTTAACCTTGTTTGACCCAGTTCTTTGCTGTAAAATGGCTGGGAAAAGGAAATGGAAAACTACCCTAGGTATCTTTGCCAAGAAAATCCCAATTGACATCATGAAGAATTAGATGTGACTGGAAGGACTGAACAACAAAATGCAGAGGACTCCCAAATATATAACTCCATTCCCAAACTCTCCCCAAAACTCCAATCCTATATTTCCTACTTTCAGTTTGATATCTCTACTTCCTTTGCAATTCTCTCCAATTCAGCATGGTAAATACTTCATTACTGATCTTCTCCTCTTTTCTTCCAAATCTGACTCTTAAAGGAAGCAGGGAAAGTTTGAACAGCCACTATGGTGAATACTCTCTCTCAATACAATGGGTGGGTCTTTATAAATAATAATCTTCAATTTCTTTAGGAAAACCAAGAAACAGGAGCCTCCTCTGAGAGCAGAGACTTCCTCTTGCTCATATTTGGGACCCCCCAGGAGTGCCTTGCACAGAGTAGGTGCTCAACAAAAGACTAATTAAATGAAATAAAATTTGTATAGATTATAACAGCACTGTCCACTACCATCTGTTAGCACTAATGAAAATCTTCTTGTTAACATTGCTTTTGAGCCAAAGTAAAACATTTGTAAATTGGATGGATATCTATTATGACAAGTTTAAAGCTCTTACACTGAGTTGGAGCATTTTTCCTAATGATATTTATCAGCTCCAGTTAAATACCCTGACAAATCTATTTGCTGTTGAATGGCATAAAATGAGCTATAGTATTTGTCTAAAACTTGTGCTAACTAGTTTGTAAGAAGAAGGTTAAAAAGTCTTAGCCAAGGTGAATCTTTGCCAAGGATGAGTCTTTGCCAAGAATGAGTCCTCATATATTAGGAAAAAAGGACTGCTTAAACATCCAGCCCATTTGAATTTTTTCCTTACTGGGCATTTGATTTTGTATTTTTTCAATCCCAAGGATTCCAACAGATGGGGAAATAGATCCTATTAAACAGGATACTGAAGTCAACTTAGAAAAGATTCTCTCTTTCTCACTGTCTCTCTGAATCTCTCTCTGTCTCTGTCTCTCTGCTAGCTATTGTTGTTGTTATTTCAATTATTGCCTTTTATTCTAACAGTTTCTGTTGCTCCTATAGAGTCTTTGTAAGTTTCTTTCCTCCCATTAAATAACTTATGCTTATGGTCTGAAATTTCTGAATGAGAACAGAATACAAATAGGGATATCCAGGTGTCCCTTTCCTCCCCAAAACAAAACAAAATAAAATCCAAACATTTTCTAGAAAGCAGTTCCTCTATACAGTGGAAATTGAGTTTGATATGTAGATGAAGGAAGGTAGTCAATACCTTAGAGTCCTCCCTTTTCAAACATTCCACTCATTCCTCAATGTCAGGCAGACTTGATTTTCTTTGTGTTGTGTAAGAGTTGGGAGATGTGGGTTGTCTTTGGATTTCTTTTGTAACTATATCTATTCTTTGTGTTTTACTAGTAGGCTGCTCATCTTGAGTCTTCAAGAGAGCTGCTTTCAGGATGGGGTGTCTTTTAGAATTTCTCAACTGAGTCTTTCTTTTTCTGATATCAAGGGTTACCCTATCACTTCCTACAAATTGGCAGGAACATTTGGCTAGTAGGAAATGCAAAGGAAAAAAAAAAAAAGAAAAAGCTATTGGTGGATGTCAGTGTTTTCTTTCCTCTCAAGCAGCTGATGGAATAGAAAGGAGAGGGTTGACTTGTGAATTCTTTTATGAGTCTTCTCTGATAACAAGAATGGAAAAGCAGAAATAAATGAAATAGCACAGGCTCAATCAAGCATTTATCTTGTCCCTATTATGAGCCTGGCATTTGGCTAGATCTCAGGATATAAAGACCAAATGAAATAATCCATGCCCCCAAGGGGTTTCCATGCTATAATAATAAGAGCTAGCATTTATATATAGTGTTATTGTTGTCTAGTTGTGTCTGATTTTTTATAACCCCACATTGGGTTTTCTTGGCAAAGATACTAGAGTGGTTCTCCATTTATTTCTCTTCTATTCTGCATTTACATTCGTCTTACAAATTACTCTTTTTCAAGGACCTTTATGGTCCAGCCATATTGGCCAGTTTTCTATTTCTCACACATATCAGTCAGACTGTCAGTCAACTTATATTGGTTCAGAGCCTGTTATGTGCCAGGCACTGTGCTGAGCTCTGGGGACACAAAGGAAGACAAAAGACAGTTCCTTCTTTCAAGGGCCTCAGAGTCTAAGGGATGCAAACATCTATAGACAAGCAGGATATAGAGAGAGTAAATTGGAGATCAGCCCAGAGGGAAGGCCATAAGATTAAAAAAGAAAATGGGACTTCTATTGAGTCTTGAAGTAAACTGGGAAAGCTAAAAGGTGGAATGGAGAGGGAGGGAGTTCTAGGAGTAAAGGAGAGGCAGGGAAAATACCTGTAGTCAAGAGATAGTGCCTAGAGTAAGGGATGCCAAGGAAGTCAGTGCTAGTCCCTTCCTTATGAGGACAAGCATAGGATTTTATCTTTGATCCTGGAGGTCATAGGAAACCACTGGAAACTAGATGGGGAGTGTGGGTGGTAAAATTTATGCTTTGAGATTAATTTGACAAACGAATGGCAGAGGGACTAGAATAAGGAGACTCTTCAGGCAGGGAGAACCAAGTACTTATTCTTTAGTCCAGGCATGAGGTGATGAGAGCCTGTGCTGGGTTGGTTATACTCAGTAGAGAGAAAGGGGTCTATGAGATATGTAGAAGCCGTAGAATTTGGCAACTGATTGTCTGTGAGGGTAGTGGTGAAAGGGAAGAGTTGGGGCTGATGACTAAGGGGTGAGCCTGGGTGAATAGGGGGATAATGATGCCCTTGACATTCAAAGGGAAGTTTGGTAAAAGGGAACATTCGGAGAGAAATAACACTTGGTTCAGTTCTGGACATGTTGCTTAGGACTCTACAGAACATGCAGTTCAAGATGTACAATACATAATTGGAGATGGAAGGCTACAAGGTTAGGGGAAAAAGTTAGGCTAGAGAAGTAGATTTGAAGTAGATTAAGCACAGAGATGATAATGAAATCCATGAGAGCTGCTGAGATCACCGAGCAAGTAGTATTGAGAGGGAAGAGAAAAGGATCAAGAAAGAGGGAAGGAAAGGGAATGAGAATATATGTATATGTACACATGTATTTGTGCATACATGTGCATGTGTGTGCGTGTATATATGTAAATTTTCTCTTGAGAAAAAGATTTGCAAACAGAGCTTAGCATAGTTCATGTAGCAAGCTTTCTCTCCCCCTTCTCTCTCTCTCTCTCTCCTTCCCTCTGTTTCTCTCTCCTTCCCTCTCTCTGTCTCTCTTTCCCTTTCTCTGTTTCTCTGTCTCTCTCCCTCCTTCCCTCTCTCCTTTTCCTCTTCTCTCTCTCTCTCTCTCTCTCTCTCTCTCTCTCTCTCTCTCTCTCTCTCTCTCTCTCTCTCTCTCTCTTTCTCTCTCTCTCTCTCTCTCTCTCCCCCTCCCTCCCTCCCTTCCTCTCTCTTTCCCTTTCTCTGTCTCTTGTGCTCACACACATATAGCACTGGATTATGACTAATTTCTATATAAAAAAAACTTATGAATACATGCCAGTATTATGTTGGATGTGGATATATTGTGTCTATGGAACAATGACAAAAAACATCTTATTAACTTAGTAAAACATGGGTTGGAACCCAACATGTGTGGTTAATTTTAAAGAAAAGTTAGGGATATATGAGGCTACATCTGGAACCTATGCCTCTGAGAAGAAACTAGGTTTCAGTTTCTCAGTCTGTAAAATGGGGATAATAATATTTTACGTCCTATCTTACAGGGTTATTATAAGGAAAACCCATAGCTGACACGAAAGCACTATATAAATGTGAGTTGTTATTATCCTGAAGGGCAATCTTTATGGCCAATGACAAAATGTCCCTTGGGAACACTCATTTGGCTGAACCAATGGGGCATTTCCTTATGCTCTAACACCCACCATTATAATCTTTTTTCTCTACCACCTGTAGAGATATACAATTGTATTTTTTAAAAATTGTATATTTGGAAATGTTTCTAAAGATGCCTGCTAGGATGAATGAAAGAGAGAAGAGAAAAAGCACATTTATGATTGTTATTCCACTGCCAAGAAATGAAAAATCAGAACTTTGGTCTTAAGGATAAGCATTATTGACTATTGATTTTAATTCTCTTTACCAGATTCTTTCTTTTCAGATTTCCTGTAGTAGGGATCTATCATGATGAAATAAGCCATGAAGCTTGAAGCATTATTTTGTTTACCTATTGATAAATTATTAAGGTATTTTGAAGAAGTGTAATACTGATTTGAATATCAGTGAAAGGTATTTTGATGTGACAGAAAGGCTAAACCTCAGCCTTGTGTTCAAGTGTGATAGATTTAGGCAAAGTCAATTCATCAACCAGCAATTATTAAACTCCCATATGCTAGCTACTGTACTGAGGGCTGAAGATAACAAAGAAACAAAAACATGGTCCCTGCCTTCAGGGAGTTGATATTTGAATGGGGAAAAATATACATGGAGAAGATATAGAAAGGGTTGATGGGAGGAAATTTTAGAGGAGAACTAGGGAAATTGAGCTGAATCAGGATGTCAGGATGTAGAAGTAAGAAGGGAGAAGGTCCCAAACCTGAGGGACAGTTATTGGAGAGACAGACTTTAGAGATGGACTATTGAGGAACAGCAGGAAGGCAAGCACAGCTGGACTCTATAGTATGTTTTGGATGTTTTAATTTTGAGATGTTCAAAAGGCAGTTAGTTGATAATATAAGACTGGAGCCCAGAAAAGAAGTTAGGGTGGAATCTGTAAATCTGGAAGTCATCAACATTGAGCTAATAATTGAATTTAAGGGATTTAATGAGACCACCAAGAGAGACAGCATAATGGGACAAGTGAAAATTAAAAAAAAATCTAGGATTAAGTCTTGGGGACACCCCTACGTAGTGGGAATGATCTGGATAAAAACTAGCAAACTAGATTGAAGAAAAGTTGTTAGAGAGATAGAAGGAAAGAGCAGGCCATGCTAACAGAAATAACGGAGTTTGAATCATGATTGCATTTACTACTTGTGTGAATTTGGACAAGTGCCTTACTCTTCTGGCCTTCTGCTTGTTCTTCATCTTTATGGGATTAGAGTACATGACTTCAGAGGTCCTCTGGCTCTCAACTTATGATCCATTTCAACATGAAATAAAAATAGAATCTTGTTTCTATAGACAACACAGGATAAGTAAATGTGATAAAATTTACAACCCAGGAGAATGATTAAAAATAGGAAAAATTTTTTGACGTTTAAAGGCAATTTAATATAGTCTAATTTGTGTTTTCTTTTTGTTCAATGAAAATAGGAACTGTTTCATTCTGACTTTGTATCCCTGCCACACAGCAAGGCACATAGTGGGTACTTAATATATTCTTGCTTGATTGCTCATTGATTATGAACCAGAAATATTTTCAAAACTTAAAATGATTACACTTAAAAATCAAAGGAAAATTGTCAGTCTATTATATTTCATTTTCATGAATATACTTTTCTTTCTCAAATGGTATATTCATTTCAAAAGAATTGAAAGAGTCTGGGATTTGACATTTTTGCTGAAATGATTAGCTCTCTGATCAATCTGATGATCATTTTAGTGAGCTGAGTTATCTAAATGGATCACCAAACTCTCACAAAATCACAGAATCACAGAAATTCTGGATAGTAAGTGAGCTAAGTGATCATATTATATGTGCTATACTCCAAAAAGAATTCCCCCTACATTATAACCAATAAAGAGTCATCTAGCTATTTCTTTAAGACCTCCAATAGGGGCAAACCCATTATCTGCCAAGGAAGTCCCTTTCACATTTAGAAATCTCATAGCGTTAGGAAGCCATTCCTTAAATGAAACCTCTTTACAACTGCCCCAAGATGATTCTGAATATCAACAAGAAGTGTGAGACTTGTGCGCCTTACATACAAAGAAAAGTACCACCAACTTGTGTTGTGCATTTTCTATCTTTCCAATCTTTATCATATAAATTTTATCAGTCCCTATTGACAATGCATCTAGGCTGTTGGACTCTGTGATAATTCCAATACTCAGTAAAATTTTGAAATGGTCTCTGTGGTCATCCATCACAGATAAAGAGTTTTCCTAGATTGTAACTCGAGCATTTAAGAATCAGTGAGCTGTGACTTGTAAGTTGCTCCTTGGGCACATCCATATTTTATTTGTTCAGTGAGAACATACCTTTCTTCTTGCTGAGCCTCTGCCTTCTATTCTTTTTAATACTGGGGAATTCAAAAGGAGCAGTGCTCTTGAGATGTAGGATCATCCTCCGTCTGCCTTGCATAAACCATAGATATAGTTAAAGTATGCAGGTATTGGTTCTCAGCTTGGTGGTTTCCAATTAGTGCTGACACTACATTGACATACAGTGGGAATGGACATAATTTCTTTGAGAAATTTCAAGGACATTTCAGTCTATCACAGATAAAGCTAATTTTTGTCACTCATTCTAGAGTGTTGAAAGGCATTTTCCCCAAATATCTCTAATCAAATCATTGGTACTCAATGGGTCACTTGTGCTCTAAGGGTCAGGTTAGCATCATGATCCATATATCCTTAGTAAAGAGCAGCTAGGTAGTCCAATGGATAGAATACTGAGCTCAGAGAAGACCTGATTCCATATCTAGTCTCAAACACCATTGAGATGTATGACTTTGGACAAGGTTTTTACCCATTTGCTTCAGTTGCCTCATCTGTAAAATGGGGATAATAATTGCACCTATCTCCCAGAGTTTTTGGAAGGATTAAGTGAAATAATATTTGTAAAGCACTTAGCACAATATCCAGCAGATAGTAAATACTTATTAGAGTTTCTTTTCTTTTCAGAATCTTCCTTAGTATCTCTGAATGATGGGGATAGGTAGAAAAGATACCCTGAGGATCATTGATGAGATCTTGTTGCTTGTGGGGATGAGGGTACCCTCCTTCTTGACCTCTATATCCTTTTCCCAAAGTCAGTTTTGTAACTCTTAGCATCACATCATCAAAGCAACATTCTCTTCACAAGTGCATGTATGCAATCATCAACCACAGTTCTAGCAGAAACAGAATTTGAAGCTTGTTTTCCAGTTGCTGGGTTTTGTCACCACTTTATTGAGATTGCATCATTTCTAAGGCACAGTCTCTGCAACTTATAATCTTAGAGGGTTTCTTAGATAATTGAAAGATTAAGTGACTTGCACAACCAATGTTATGTCAGATGCAAGACTTGAACCCGGATTAGCTCTCTATCCACTAAGACCATTGATGAAAAGCTTTCACATAAATATGCAACATTGTCCAGGCCCAGAAAGCATAGCTCCTTGATAGCAAGAAAAGTTTGTATATCAGAAAAAAACAACCATGAGGAGTCCAGTCTATCTTGCTAGAATATATAGACTTTGAGGGAGACAGGACAGAGCCGAGGTGAATATAAAATGCCTAGTCAATTATCTTTCAAACTGCTTTATATCCGAATGAGATGTAAATATAAATCCCCTCTTCCCTCCTTCCCAGAGCTTGTAATAGGAGCAATAGTTTGTTATTGAATCCTGTTTTAATTCAAAAACAGCTGTTTTTTTACTGTTCTGTATGTAGTAAACAAATCAATTGCTCCATACATGATTCACATATACATTGAGAAACAACCTTCTTATTATTCCTTCCTTTGGAAGAACCCTATGTAGATATGAGCCAAACCTAAGCTTTAAATATTTTGCCCATGGAGTTCTGGAGTGGGGTTCAGGGAAGTTAATGAGCTGGAGATTAGGAGAAGAAAAAAAAGACTGATTTCTTTTCTAAGTAGCTTATGACTGAAGCTATTTGGATTGTATACCTGGGTTCAGAGCAGAAAAGCCCCTTAAGGAGAGGGAGTGGATATAGTTCCATAAATCTTTCGGCCCAGTAGTGATTCCTTATTAAGATTCTATGATCCTTATGGTTTTTTCATAGTATAATAATTTGATAAATATCCCCTTTGCCTCCTCACTTAAAAATTGTGTGTACATATGTAGATATGTATATATATATATATATGCATGTTTATGTGTATATGTACATGTAGACTTAGATGTAGGATTTCTTACTGTCAAAAACTGGATTTCCCCCCCTCTCATTAGGAGACAAAAATGGCATGGACTTCAGGAAAATCATAAAAAAAAATAATAGAGTAATTTGGAGCAAGTGAATGTTTTTGTACAGGCTCAACGTTCTCCAACTCCTTCAGGCCAGTTGGAACAAGTACTACTTGTAGACGCAATTTCTCCAGCTCAGGGTGGCCAGTAAATGGGGTGCCTGCAAGAAACTGCCTAATTTCTTTCCCAGGTTTAGAGACATTTCTAAATCCCTTTGATCATGGCTAATAAGAAAGCTTCCATGTCAGCCAAAATATCTATGGATTCTCTGGAGAAGGCTTGGGATAATGCCCAAAAGAAGAGTTTCATCATTTAACTTCAGAAGAGAAAAAAGACATAGTTTGGCAAATACGACTCACCAATTTTACTTTGTGATACCAATGATAATTTCACTTAGAAAAATCCCAGTTGCATTTACTTCAGATACTGGGGAATTCACTTTTCCAGAATAAAGTAGTATAGGAAATCTTGCTTTGTCTCGTAGTTTGTCCGGCAAAAATGGAAAGTCATTAATTTTCCTGGAAGCTTTCAAAGAGCTTCCAAAACCAGGCAATCTGCAGCAACCCTGTGATTGTTCCCGGAGTTGAATTTTTGCTTCCTCAAATGAAAAGAACCTAATATTGGTGAAGACACTGGAGTGGGATTTTGCTCTTCTGGCCCGTGAAGACGTGTTCAAGTGTGTGTCAGTTCCATGCCAGGGTACACAGTTAGCGTGAGTCATTAGGAAAGGATCCTCATCATGCATCCAAGGAAGCAAAGGATGAAAAGCTTGTTGGCAGCAGAAAATGATTTAGAGAGGAAAATTTCAGAGATGACAGCTGTTTAAATCTAATCAAAAAGCCCATTTGACACTAGAAGACATTCACCCATCCAGAAGCTCTAATATGTATCTTAGCAATCTGTAGGGTTTTTTAGAAGGCTGCTAAAGCAAGCGATGAGAGCCCAATTCAAAGATAAGACATGGCAATATCACTGATAACAGATTAATATGGAGATGGAATAGGTATGAAAGGCACTGTCTGGGAACATCATCTGAGGAGTGATTTCTTTAAACTTTGATAAACCCCAAAGCTACATCTTTGTAATGCACATTTCCTTAAGCCATTTTCAGACAATATTGTGAAGTTTTGTTCCTGACTTTTAAAGTACCAGGATACATAAATGCTTTTGAGTAGGGATATAAATACTGCATGGCACTTGTTAGGCTTAGAGTCGGGAAGACAAGCTTGAATTCTTACTATCTGTGTGATCTTGGGCAAGTCATTTAACCATGGAATTCCTTTATCTTTGAAATGAATTTCATTGTATTTCCTTTAAAATCCCTTCTAGCTCTGAATCTGTTATCCTATGATCAATGATTTGACTGTGCTCTAATCCTGAGATGGCCTCAGGGTGTCTCGAGTTGTGTAGTTGAGAATATTGTCAGCACTGAACTCACTGGGTTTTAAGGCTCCAATGATGTATTTTTAAAACGCATTTTCTAAACTTAATGAACTTTGTAAATCCTTGCTATCTTTAAACAACCTTAAGGAAGAATAAAATAATCTCTTCTTATTTCACAGCTCAAAGTGTCTTTTGCCTAAAATGTTTTAGAAAGTCCCTTTTAACCTGAAAAGAAATAGAAATGTGCAAGATGATGCTGGAGAAGAAAGGTGATGAACAAAAGGTGGAAAAAGGAGGAGCAGGAGAAGAAGGAGAAGGAAGAGAAGAAGAAAAAAAAAGATGATGATGAATGATAAAGTAAATAGAAGACAGGACCTAAAAAAAGGAAAAAAAACTGAGGAAAAAGAATTAAAATAGATAACAACATGTAGGTGTCCAACTCTTTATGACTTCTTTTGGGGTCTGCCATTTTCTTCTTCAGCTTATTTTACAGATGAGCAAGTTGAGGCAAATAAAATTAAATTGTACCAGGATCACACAGCTAAGAAGCCAGATTTGAACTCAAGAAGATGAGTCTTTTTAATTCCACTCTGCCCCCCGGCAGCCCAGTAAAACACCAGAAACATAGATAGTAAAGACAAGACAATGGGATATTGTGGACATTAAAAAGAATGTCCTTGCTATGTAATGGAAGGACATTTTTTATTGTTTGAAAATTAATTGGAGATTGTAAAGTCTGTCATTATTTAAAGTTTTAATAGAAAGAGAAAAATTATTTTGAGAAACAGGAAGTCAATGTCCTACAAAACATTGATTATAAGCCCTCCCATTTCCCCCAGCTGTGTGACTTTGAATTAATAGGTTGGATACAGACAGGGTGCTCAGACCAGATTCTCTCCCCACCGCTTTCCTCCTTCCCCCTTCATTCTCCTGGTAGTATGGTACAGTCAGAAGGGAGCTTGGTTTCCTTAGAGACCCAGATACACACTTCAGTTTTCTGGCTTGGAGCCCAAGGAGGCTGACAATGACGCAGAGGGCACTGTACCTTCCTAGACAGACAAGCTCGGCTCCTCCTGCCATCCGCATTGAGAGCTCTGCAGTCAGATGAAGGCTGGGGAACAGCCTGGAATCTGAAATTTGTCCTTAGGAAAAGTCAGCTGCTTTTAGAGAAATGCCAGAGTTTCACTAAAATAAGACACTGAGAAATTAGAAAACAGCTCCTTCTTGCCCCTACAAACCTCCAAATGTGAAGAAAATAAAAATAAGTTCATAATAAAAATGAGAACTACAAAGGAAGTCAGACAGTCTTAAGCATCTCTCCCATAAACTACAATTTAGTCCAACTCTTCTAGGAAGCAATTTGGAATTCTGCAAAGAAATATATGTATTAAAATGTACATGCCCTTTGACCCAGAGATCCCAATGCTAGGCCCCAAACCAGAGATCAAAGACAGATAAAGGTCCCATATATATTAAAATATTTATAGCAACATTTTCTTTTGGAAAGAGCAAAGAATGGGAAATTGAAATAGATTCCATCCATTAGGGAACGGCTTAACAAGTTGTGGTGCAGTAATATAAAGGAATATTATTACTATGCTGCTAAGAAGCGATGAATATGAAGAATCCAAAGAAGGATGGGAAGATATATGAACTGATGGAAAGCATGGCAAGCAAATTTAGGAAAATCATGCACATAGAAAACTATGCAACAGCATATTATATCGAATCCTTATGAAATTATAATGACCAAGTTTTTCTGAAGAAAAGATATGAGAAGCTATCATTCCCCATTCTATGTGCAGGTGGGAAACCACTGGCATGGGATACTCCATAAGTCTGATTTGGTTGATATGTTGATTATTTTCTCTGAAGTGTCTAATTTAATTTTCTTTCTTTCTCATAAAGGAAATGAGAAAAAAAAAAGAAAAATATGGTTGATTTAAAACCAAATGCCAAAAACATCAATAATCATTTTTTAAAAATCCTTCCAGAAACAGTATATTGGTTATCTAGGGACCATTTATCCATTGGCCAGTTATGTGAATTTTAACTGAGACCTGGAAAGTCACAAAACACACTTTTAATAAGACCGAGTATATGTAACTAAGTTTGTATATAAAAGAAGCCTGAAAGGTCCTTATATAGAGTCTATTTATTTTTACTTTAGACATAGTTATAATAAGCTTCATTTTTTGGTTTTCCAGCAGTCTATTAGCAGCAGCAACTTAGGAGTTAGGGATGATGGTGGTATTGAGGGAGTTCTTTTAAAAGTAAGGGCATTTATAGGAAGAAGGGACAAACAGTCTGATATGAAAGGGAGGAATAAGGAAATTAAAAAAAAAAAAAAAGAAAGGAAGAGAACTAAAATTTACTATAGAGACGAATAGCTCCTCACAACTCAAGACATCCTAAGAGTACTACTGACTTAGCACAATTTAATCATTAGTGTTCATAATGATCATCCTGAGTCATTAAGAAAAAAAAGTAGATTATGTTCAATATACAGTATTCAAGGATGAAGGCACTGTATAGTCTATTTCAGAAAGAGTTTCATCACACAAGAAAAACTTTTAAATTTTGGACACTTAAAGGGCCAGGCTTGAATGATCTGGGATATTCATGTTGTAGAACACCCTTTTTCTTAATATTGTCTGAGGAGTTCAAAAGATCAAAGATTTAGAAATGATTAGATATCATTCAGTTCAACCTGACATTTGCTGGAAAACCAAAGTCTGATTACTCCCTCTGAAAACTTTTAGACTCTCTGAGTCATTCAAAATATCTTTGTTGGGTTTGTGCTATATATCTATATTTAAAGTCATTTACAGAAACCTACAAATTCAAATGCATAAATACAGTAAGCCAGCTATATAAATATGCAGTTGATCCATGCTAGATTATTTATGATCTTTTAAAGCAGATGTGTCATGGACATTACCTTATAGTATGCATTCATTATTTCTCCCTGCTTTACTTTGACAACATGTTTTAGGTTGATGCTGACTTTCAAGAAAAACAACAAAAAGGCAAAACTCCCCCTAAAACCAAAAGCCACAAATGAGACCAAGAAACCACATTGACCCTAAGGTATACTACTTAGAGAAGAGAGGGTTTGGTTTTTTTTAAAGGTAACCATCTGTAGCATTCAAAAATATGCATTTGGTTCTACAAAATGAGAAAACAGTGGGTCCCTCATAGAAAGGACTACGTGGGAAATGGCTTGGGTCCTGTGATAAGTACAACTTGTTGATGGACAAGAGACAGTTCCAGGAAAATTGTTTCCCTGTGGCAGCTGTTGCACAACAGCAAGAAACAGCTTTTATAGACAGTGTTCACTCTATGATTTCTTGTCCTGGAGATCAAAAATTAAATAGATGCAGGAATTTAATTAGGGGATTAATGACCAGGACTGATCCACAAAGGGAAAGAGTACTAGAAAAATAAAACCATGTTATAAATAAGCAAGTTTATTCCCCTTCTTAAGTGATTAAGCCTTAAAAAACAAACTTGAATAATTTACACAATGGCTGTCCTGTATGGGAAAGGTCACACATGAAGAAATGTTTCTGTGCTTTTATTGACACAGCATCAGTACTCTGCCAGGACAGGTTAGGCCTCTTTGCCTTGCCAATGCCCTGATTAAAGCGAGGTCCTTATGCTGCAATCCTTGCCTTAACTGGTCATGCAAAAGAAGAGTCCGATCATTCCTGTAGGTTGTGGTAAAGAGCTGAGTAGGTATTTTGGCCTTTGGAAGCTCAGTGTGAGCGTGTGAGCTGTTCCACATAACTAATGTGGCTGCTTCCAGGCCGCTCTCCCTGGTTATCTGGACTCATCTTTCCCAGTGCAAATGCGTCAACATTTCCTTTGTTCCCAAAGATACAGTAGATACCTTCTGAAAGGGGAGACTTACTTTTCTTTCTATCCCAAACAGACCCGTCATTCACCATCCAATCCCCAGCATTAGAGCCTTTTTAATAAGCTATTATAAAGTAGCTGTCAGCTGGGACAATAGTTCACCACACCCCTCATGAGTTTGTCTGGGCAGAGAATAAAATATGAGGCCTCTGGGATTAACAGCGGTGGGGCTGTCCGGGAGCTTCCAAACATTCTCTCTGGTAAGAGATAGTAAGCTCTTCAGCTCAAACTGTGTTGTCATATGTTTTATTCATAGGCCATCATAGGAGCCGCCAAACAGATTATCATGTTTACATCAGGCCTCCTTGGAGAGAGAAATTCTTTAATAGTTGAACTGGCAGGGTCAGTCTAGTACAGAGATGCCCGCCAGGCAACCAAATAAGAAATAAATAAATAAATAAAAGAAGAGGAGAAGAAATGGAATCAAACGTGGAGAATTTAATGATGTCCTTCAGCAGTCACCAATCAATATATTTTATCTCTTGCTGAAAAGGCCGTATTAAGTTCCATAATTTTTAGCAGGATCATCTTCTTTTTTGTTTTCTATTTTTCTTCTTGTTTCTTTGTCTTTTTTTTTTTTTTTCCCTCTTTTGAGTAAGTAATTACAGAGATACATGGGGGGGTAAGGGGGGAAAGACAGCAATAAGCAGAGCCCACAGAAATAACTTCATTGGGGCTGACAGATCTTTACAAATGCCTCTTAGAACGCTGTATCTCTTTAGCAGTTGTAGCATCTTAGGTAACCCAAGTGTCAGGTTGCATTCTGTTAGGGCTTCTGCTAGAAATAAATGCACTTCAGCAAATTCAATGACTTTCGGCAGTGCTTCATTTCAAAATGGACTCAGGATAAATATATGGTGCTTTAAGTTTTGCAAATCCCTTATACCTTGGTGAGATACAAAACAGCCCCTCGAAGTAGCTGCTATTATTATTATACCCATTTTATAGTAAAGGAAACTGAAGCTCAGGGATGTCAAGTGGCTTCCACAGGTTCCTACAACTAGTGATTGTGTTGGTATTTGAACTCTGGTCTTTCTTATTCCAAGTCCAGCTCTACTCACCTTATTGGACTGTTACAGAAAGAAACTTCAAATCTGAATGGGATCTTATAATTGTACATGCACACCTCTGTACCTCTCCCCTTCCCTCCATTTGCCTGGATTTTTCTCAATCTTTGCCCAATTTAGCCTCTTTCTTTCTTTAGCCCCTTCCTTCCTTCCTTCCTTCTTTCCTTCCTTCCTTCCTTCCTTCCTTCCTTCCTTCCTTCCTTCCTTCCTTCCTTCCTTCCTTCCTTCCTTCCTTCCTTCCTTCCTTCCTTCCTTCCTTCCTTCCTTCCTTCCTTCCTTCCTTCCTTCCTTCCTTCCTTTCTTTCTTTCTTTATCTTTCTTTTGTCTCCCTTTTTCTCTTCCTTCCTTCCTTCCTTCCCTTCCTTCTTTCTCTTCTTTCCTTCCTTCCTTCCTTCCTTCCTTCCTTCCTTCCTTCCTTCCTTCCTTCCTTCCTTCTCCTCCTCCTCTTTTTCTTCTTCTCCTCCTTTTTCTCCTTCTTTCTTTTTCTTCTTCTTCCTCCTTTCCCTATTCTAAGAAGAAAGTTTGTTTTTGGTCTTATGGCATAATTAGATAGGGACAAGAGCTCTGATTTCATTTCTTTTTCTCATTATTATCTTAACTTCCTTGGATGAGAAAAATCTTTCTACTGATGCAAGTGGGTACACTGTCTGAAATTTATAGTCTTAAAGTATTATCTACATTCCTTAGAGGTTAAATGACTTGTCCAGAGGTGGCTGGTCATTATGTATCAGAAGCAAGATTTGAACCCAAATTTTATTGATTCTGAGGTCAGCATAAACTCAGTGCAATTAAAAAATATTGGGATACTGTGGCATAATGGACTTTAAGTTAGGAAAAACTGGTTAAAATCATAGTTCTTATACTTCCTGTTTAGCTACAACTAATCAATGTCTTTTATTTCTATATAATTTAAGTAACGTTCTAAGATTCATCTACTAATCCATAGAGGGGTAGAGATCTGAATGTTGGTGAAGAGAGTTCCTACTCTGGGAAGAACTTATACTGATGAACTCGACACCTTTTACATATTCTCAACTGTTTTAGATATTGTACCAGGGGTTTGGACAGAGGAATTTTTATGAAAGCTAAACTAGGGAAAGAGGAATTTAAGCTAAGATTTGATCCTAGACATTCATGTATCTTTTACATAACATATTTTTAAAAAGTATAACTCTGATACATGATGAACATGAAAGACGGATTTGGTTGCTGGGAATTTATAGGGCAAAATTGTATAGCTCTATTAGCTTTCCCCAGCTAATTTTTCAGTTTTGCTTCTGATATGATTTCTGTGGGACCAGAGGAATGACAGGGAATGAAAGGAAGCTTCTTTATACAAGTACACTGTAAGGATGCGGTTCCCACAAAACAAGAGAAGGGAATTGTAAGGGCCCTTTAAATGGGCGGGCACAGTGCAATAGGAGATTTGAGTGGCCCAGAAGTAATCTCTGTGGATATAGAACTGTCCTGTGGGTGGGATCCTGTCCATATTGAGATAGCTCCGTAATGGGTGACGGCTCTCTCGCTGGTTGTCTGTGTGTGTGTGACCTCACAGGCCTTTTATAAGCCCACTGCAGATAGCAGTCACTCTCTTTAACCTGGCTCCCTAGCCTGGGGTAGCTGAGCCAAGCTGATGGATAGCTGAGAGGTAAGGAGTTTGGTAGTGAACACGTGGGTCTTCAGACCAGGTGTTCACTAGGGAGTTAACAAGTCAGGCATTAAGTCAGGGCATTAAGTCAGGGCATTATGTGAGTAGGTATAATAAAGGCTTTTAAGTTTACACATGGCTGTTCTTGAGCGTTATTAAACTATAGATTCAAAAAATCATGGCCAGAGACCTTTGAAGGCCTCAGAGGAGGCGAGCTGGGTACAGTTGACACTGAAAAGGTCAGTGGTCAAAGGTACTCTGTTGGGCCTTGGACAGACTGGTAATAGTAACTGCCAGGAGGGCATGTTACAGTCCACCTTAGCTCTTTTATAATTTTGCTATGTAGAATTCCTGAGAGCATTTTTTTGGGGGGGGGATTCAGGTTGCCAACTAGGAGTAGAATTTAAAGGAAAATTTCTAACCATAATCTAAGTGAGCATTTATACTGAGAAAGTTGTAACAGAAGAATTCAGTTCAAAAGCCAGAATTGGTGGCTGGGTTCTGCTGGCTGGGGTCAATATCACAAAAGAGTTAAAATAGTCCCTCGAGCTATGAGATAAAAGAGATTATATAGCCTAAAGAGCAGCAGATGGCAGCAGAGAGTAGATCTTCCTGACTCCAGGGTTGACCCTCTATATAAACACAATTATTCCATACCTCATTCATTCAACAAGCATTTAATTGAGTTCCTGGGATATGCTAAGAATTATGCTAAGTACAAGGGATTCAAAAAAAGAATGAAACCAGTTCCTGCCCTCAAGGATTTTATATTCTAATGGCAGAGGCAGGATGTATTTAGGTACAAGCAGGATACAGATAGAGAAAATAAAACCTTCCATATTACTATTGAAGGCACCACTATTATTCTAGTCATTTTTATTTGCAAATTTGATGTCATCCACAATTTCTCACTCTCTCACCTCACATCTTCATCAGTTGAATAACTTGCTGATTCTATTTAGACATCTCTCACAAAAAAAAAAAAAAAAAATTCCTACTCTCTCCACACCCAATAGTTATTCTACTTCAGCCCATCTCCACCTCTCATCTAGACTAATGAAATAGTCTCCTGATGGTCTTCTGGCCTCAAATCTCTCCCCACTCTGATACAGTGCCTACATATTCTCCCAAAGTGAAGTGATTAAAGTATATTTATGTCCTTCCCTGTCACTGCCATCATGCAAATAGCTCCAGTGATTCCCTATCATCTCCAGGATCAACTATAAAGTTAATTTTAAAAAATAAACAAAAACCAAAAAACACATGTTTGGAATTTAAAGCTCTTTACATCATGCCCCCCCTGCTTTTTTTTTTTTTTTTTTTTTACCCTTCCAGTTCCTAGAACTAGTCTTTACTCATTCTACAGTCAGCTACACAATTCTACTTGATTTTTCTCACAAACCTCACCCATCTCCCAACTGTGTGTTTTTACTCTGACTGCTCCTCATATCTGGAAAATCTTCTTTCATCTGCCTTTTGGAGTCTCTTTGAGACTCAGGTCAAGGGTTAATTTCTTCAGGAAACCATTCCCAATTTTTGTAACTTCTAATGCCTGCTCAGGTAAGATCATTTTATGTCTGCATTAAATGTGTCTTGCATACGTCTTGTATACACATGTTTTATGCCTAATTAGAAAGTAATGTTTCATTTTTGTCTTTGTATCTACAGCATTTAGTACATATCTGGCACATATTAAGCCCCCTCATATAATAAGTGCTTAATAAAGGAATGTTGATTGGTTGAAAAAGTTTACAATATCTTGGATTAGAAAAGATTCATGGATTACTTTGTTTAGGTACTTTCACTGACTTTTGAAGAAGGATTCATTTATCATAAATGCTTTATATAAAGAAGCAATTAATTTTTACATGAATTTATAAGTGTCTACTATATGTCAGGGTCTGAGCTGGGGATTGGGATACAAAGATACACAGATAAAAAATGAACTCTTCTTATCCTTAAGTATCTTGTATTCTATTAGAGTACCAGAACATGGTCAAGGTTTTTCTATTATAAATTGGAGAAAGGATTTGCCTTATTAAATGGTGCCTTTTAGAAATGTTGGAATCCACAAAGAACTCTCAAAGTGGTATGAAAGAAAGCATAGTCTAGAATTCTTTACTTCCTCAGAAGTCGTGGCTTCCCCTCTCTGAAAGTCTTCAAAGTGAGGATGGCCACTTGTCAGGATTATTGTAGAATCACTTGTGGATCATTTATGAATTGGATTAGATTGCCTTTGATGACTTCTCCCAATTTGATGACTCTGTGATTATATTGAGGGATAATAAAGTTAGAGCTGGAAGAGACCTTAGAAGTACATTTTAGTACAAGCTTCTCCTCTTATACGTGAGGAAACTAAGACCCCGAGTGATAGAATGACTTCTCCATTGCCCTATGATGTCCCATGATCTTCTCTAGCACTGTGACTATGGCAATCTAGAAGGAGGATGCTAATCATTCCCCCAAAACAATAGTAACTTTGTGACCACCATTTTTTTTTCTATAGTCTATAAAACCTACCCAATATATATGATTGCATGGGCTCGGATATATTGGATAAATGCCTGGTGCTTATAAGGAAGGGTCTTCCTCCCTGTCATGCTTGTAATCCCGGGATATAGCCATTTGCATTATGTTACACAAAAAAAGTATGGATTCTACAAATGGGACATTTAACAGCAAGACCAAATGGTCACTCTGCTTACCACCTGTTCCTGCCCTTCAACAATTAATCATGCCTAATAAACTTAGCAAATGGGCAAAAGGCAGTGGAAGTTCATGACACACAGAGACAAGTTGTAAAGTAGAGCTCTCAAATGACAACTCACAGAAGCTCTTGGAATCCCTCCATATCTTCTGGTTTAAGGGACTAGGTGAATTTCTGGGCATATCTATTCCCCTTTACTCTCTCATGACTGTGAATAGTTATGAATGACTTTGAGTTGAGATTAAATGAAGATCCCAGGAAGGAAATTAAATAGGAAGAGAGAACTTGGTGGGGGAATGGAGCATGGTTATTATCTCCAAATGTCACTTGTGAGGTAATTAGTCCCAGGACAAAGAATAATGGGTGAAAATTTCAAAGGTTCAAATTTAGGCTTTTTTGTAATTAGAACTATTCAAATAGAATATTCTTCCTTAAGAGGTAGTGGATTTTTCCTTATATTGTTCTTCAAACAAAGACTTTATGATCACTTGTCAGGTATTTGTTAGTAGAAATACATTCAGAATAGCTTGAACTAGATTACTCTGAGGTTTTTTTTTTTACCCCAAAATTCTGTGGTTCTGATCACCATTTATTTATTTATCTTATCTATCTATCTATTCATTCATTCATTAATTCATTTATTTATTTTTGGCTGAGGCAACTGGGGTTAAGTGACTTGCCTTATATACAGGGTCATACAGGTAGTTAGTGTTAAGTGTCTGAATCCAGATTTGAACTCAGGTACTCCTGACTTCAGGGCTGGTGCTATCTCCACTGTGTTATCTAGCTGTCCCCACCATTTATTTTTGTGAGATTTGGAGCTCCTAATTTTTTTCTCCCTCTCTTAACCTCTGCCTTCCCCAAGATAGTAAGCAATCTAATAAATGTTATACATGTATCGTACTTTTAAACATCTTTCCATATTTGTCAAGTGGTGCGAGAAAAATCAGACCAAAAAAAGGAAAAAAAAAAAAAAAACAAAAAAGATGAAAATACTATGATCCACATTCAGTCTCCATAGTTCTCTCTCTGAATGCAAATGGCATTTTCTATCCCAAGTTTACTAGAATTGTCTTGGATCATATGGTTCTGTTGAAATGATTCGAGCTATATTCAAAATCCTTCCTTGTCAGAGACACACTTAACAGGTGTGTGACCATGGAAAGCCACTTAACTTTGAGCCCCAAGCAACTCTTTCAACTGATCTCCTAACTTACTCAAATTCTCTTTCTCTCTTTCTTTAAAAATAAGCTTTTATTTTAAAAATACATGCAAAGATAGTTTTCAACATTGCAAAAACTTGTGTTCCAAATTTTTCTCCTTCCTTCCCCCCCCACCTCCTTCCCTAGACAGCAAGAAATCCAACATATGTTAAACTTGTGCAGTTCTTCTATACATATATTCACATTTATCAAGCTGCACAAAAAAATCAAATCAAAAAGGAAAAAAAAATGAGAAAGAAAAAAAAACAAGCAAATAACAACAAAAAAAGGTGAAAATATTATGTTGTGATCCACATTCAGTCCCCACAGTCTCTTTTTGGATGCAGATAGTTCTCTCCATCATAAGTCTATTGTAATTGGCCTGAATCACCTCAATTCTGAAAAGAGCCATGTCCATCAGAGTTGATCATCATATAATCTTGTTATTGTTGTGTACAATGTCCTCCTGGTTCTAGTCATTTTACTTAGCCTCAGTTCATGTCAGTCTCTCCAGGTCTTTTCAAAATCATCCTGGTGATTTTTTTTTTTTTTAACAATAATATTCCATTACCTTCATATGCCATAACTTGTTCAGCCATTCTCCAACTTATGGGCAGCCACTCATACTCAAACTCTCAAATGATTTGAATATAATGAATTGTAACATTCCCTCCAAAGATCTGGACTGCGACTCATCCATGCCTGACTTGCCTATGGAACTCTTGCTTATATCCTCCTGTATGTTGACCATTGGGGTTTTGTCCATTATTTTTCACATTGCCAGGATACCAGTGGGGGCATAGGAACTGTCCATTGGTTGTCATTTGTTCTCCCCACATGATCATTTTTATCACATATTTCTTACTGACTTGATGGGGGTTGCTTATATCCACCATGGTCTCCACTATCCTCTGTGTATCAAAATAAGTCATCATCATCCAAAGGGATCCTGGTTGTTTGTGCCAGTTTTATTAGGAAGTCCCATTGGTGACATACACTTTGCAGGGGTCCCATCCACACACAGGCTGAGAGAAATGAACCCCCCAAAACAGGTTAACCACACTTAAAGCCACAGTTTTAAGATGGTGCATTGCCCTCCCTTTGGAGATAGCTCCTGTGAGTCAGAATTCCTTGCTTCTCTCATTAACATGCCACCTGGGCAAGGTAAGGCAGTTTTCATAGAAGGTGCTGAGATTCTCTCCCCAGGGGAGGGCTCAGGATGTTTCCCCTCTGCCACTGCTGGTTAAGAGGGAAGAGACTTCTGCAAATACAGTTCCCTTGTGTATTCAAAACCCTGCACTAATTAAGGAGCAAGAAACAAAGAGGCTAATCTGGGCTCTAATTCTGCTTTTTTGCTTCTGCTGGAAGAGTAGTCGGGAAAACAGCACCTGGACTTCCTTATGCCTTGTTTTTTTTTCCCTTTCATACAAATGGAATAACATATTATATTGGAGGTCTGGGTTCAAATCCTTCTTCAAACTATTTGACCTTCCTATGGCTCAGTTGTTGTTTTGTTGTTGGTCTGTCAAAGAGGGATAATTATAAATAATTCCTACCTACTTCCCAACGTTGTTGGGAGAACTAAATGAGATAATGTATGTAACAGATTTTTACAAATTGTAAAGCATAGTAGAAATATGAGCTATTATTATTGTGGTGGTAGTGGTGGTTGCTATGAGACTTCTAGAAGTCTTCTGAGCCTTTTATTTGACAGAGAAGGAAACTGAGACCTGGACAGGTAGAAATCATCCAGATGGTTAGAGAGAAGGAATTTGAAAGCAAGGCCTCTGACTCCTTCCTATTCTTATCTCTACACTGCTGGACTATTGTCATTTGTCCTTCGTTTTGGAAGAAGACCAAGACATCAGGAAGGGGATGCCATGATATGCAAATGAATTGGATTTAAATAAGGGAGGACTGTGCAAAGTCACCAGTCTCACTTTCCCCTCCAGAGTCATCTGGTCCAGTGGCCGGATAGAGACCAAGACAACTGGGGGTGGCCCTGGATGCAATGGGAGATCATGGCCTTTTTAAGCTAAGGTCTTCAACTGGTCTCAGTTTGACTGAGGCTGCATCCATTCAGTGACTAAGGCCAGACTAAGGCAAAGACTCTCCTAGTTCACCTAGTTTCTGCCCCCCAACAAAATCTAAATAAATCAATCAATCTGGGAGGGGAAGACCCTTAGGATTTCTGGCCAAAGCAGAAATGACTGCTATTTACTTTCAATCTGAGTCAATCAGGACCCAAACAATGACCAAATGAGGCTTGGTCTGTGACCTATTGGTGGCCAAGGAGAATCAGATTGGTTTTGGTTTGGGAGGGATTAAAGGAATCCAATGTGCCACAGAAAATCAGATTTAAAAGCAAACTACCTGACTATACTTAAACAAATCGCTTAGAAAAGCATCTTGGTGGTGCTGTGGCCCTGGAGTCAGGAAGAACTGAATTCAGATCCAACCTCAGATACTTTCTAACTGTGTGACCTTGGAAAAGCCTCTTAACTGCAGTCTGCCTCAGTTTCCTCCTCTGTAAAATAAGGATAATAGTAGCAGCACTTACTTCCCAGGGATGTTGTTCAAGAATCTAAAGACACAATATTTGTAAAATTTGGTTAAGCACATAATAGATCTTGAATGCTTATTTCCTCATATTTAGATGCTTGGCTTAGCACATAGTAGGCACCTAATAAACACTCTTTTCCTCCTTCCTTAGAAAAGTAATGTAATACAATAGATAAGACTGAAATTAGAATCAGAAAGACTTGGGTTCCTACCTCACATCAGAGATGAATATAGACATAACCATTAGCTTCTCTGTAACTCAGTTTCCTCATCTGTAAAAAGAGATTAATAATATCTGCAGATCTTATCATACAGGATGATTATGAGGCTCTAATGATGTTTGTCAAGTGTTGAATAATTGTCAGTTGGTATTATTACTTAACATCTCTGAGTCTTGGTTTCTTTAGCTATAAAATTGGGGTGATAATGCCCCTCACCAAGATTCTAGTGGGGGGAAGGGCTTTGTAAACTCTAAGGCACTATGGGAAAATGGAACTATTATACCCAGAACAATCTGTAGCTCTTCAGACATTTCCAGGTGTACATTTAACTTCTTTATTCTTAAAAGCATCCAAGTGAAGAGGATGAAGAATAGGGAAGAAAGAGACTGCTGGAAAATTGCATCAGACAAAGAGGTTTTGAGAGAGTTGAATGAGGTCAACAAACTGGGGAACCAATTATTGACATTTCTCCTGCAAATACACAGATCCTATAGTCAGGGTTTTTTTCCCATCACATTCCATTTTTCTTTGGAATCTGGGACTTGGCCAATTCCAAACTGTGTTGTACCTAAACCCTAGGAGGAAGCAGCTTAGAAGAAAATCACGAGATGTGAAGTGAGCTTTCCCCACATAACAGCTGCCTCCATGCCTAGAAACAAAAACAGAAATGGACTTTGCCAGTAGCTTCTT